>NC_043979.1:45377983-45627983 GCF_902148855.1 Sphaeramia orbicularis | reverse complement strand
GATAAGATAAGAGATAAGATAAGATAAGATAAGATAAGAGATAAGATAAGATAAGAGATAAGATAAGGTCAGATAAGATAAGATAAGATAAGAGATAAGATAAGATAAGATAAGATAAGATAAGAGATAAGATAAGATAAGAGATAAGATAAGATGAAGTAAGGTAAGGTCAGATAAGATAAGATAAGAGATAAGATAAGATAAGGTAAGGTAAGATCAGATAATGTCAGATAAGATAAGATGAAGTAAGGTAAGATCAGATAAGATAAGATAAGGTAAGGTCAGATATGATAAGATAAGATAAGATAAGATAAGATAAGATAAGATAAGATAAGATAAGATAAGATAAGATAAGATAAAAGATAACATAAGATGAAGTAAGGTCAGATCAGGTCAGATAAGATAAAAGATAAGATAAGATGAAGTAAGGAAAGGTCAGATAAGATAAGATAAGAAAAGATAAGATAAGATAAGATAAGATAAGATAAGATAAGATAAGATAAGATAAGATAAGATAAGATAAGATAAGATAAGGTAAGGTAAGGTAAGGTCAGATAAGGTCAGATAAGATAAGATAAAAGATAAGATAAGATGAAGTAAGGTAAGATCAGGTCAGATAAGATAAGATAAGATAAGATAAGATAAAATAAGATAAGATAAGATAAGGTAAGGTAAGGTAAGGTCAGATAAGGTCAGATAAGATAAGATAAAAGATAAGATAAGATGAAGTAAGGTAAGATCAGGTCAGATAAGATAAGATAAGATAAGATAAGATAAGATAAGATAAGATAAGGTAAGGTAAGGTAAGGTAAGGTCAGATAAGGTCAGATAAGATAAGATAAAAGATAAGATAAGATGAAGTAAGGTAAGATCAGGTCAGATAAGATAAGATAAGATAAGATAAAAATAATAATTTTGTACCCTAACTAACCATCTACTTTCTTCACATCTCACTGAGGAAAAAAAAAGATGTTTCTAAACTATATGGACAAAAGTATTGGGACACATCACATCTACAGATGTAAGATGTCCTGTTCATGAGGATTTGAGACAAAAACATCAATAATTCCTATTTATTTACCTTTATTTAGAGGTAGAACATTTAAAATCATAGTCATGGATAAAAAAAAAATCCAAAAGTCTAAACCATCTCTGAGTCATTTTAGAAGCAAATATAACAATTTAAACCAAACTGACCAATGCAATGATATTTATCCCAAAATAAAACCCTATTCTGACGTTTATCATGCTTGTTTTGTAGAAGAAACACCTGAATTCAACATGTCCCAATACTTTTATCCATATAGTGTATATTCAAGATAATTTGAGCAGTCAAGCATTAATCTTGATTTTGTGATGTGTGATGTGTTGAACTAATCTGACATAAACTCCTGTCTATTACTACCTATTATTACGAAAACTGATAAATACGGTTACACAGTAATCAGATAAATAGCATCTAAAACCAGAAGATAAAACAAATGCTCCTGCAGGATTCTGTTGGGCTTCTGTAAAATGGCTGACAGTCTGGTTTTGACCAACTCTATATGTAAAGTGTCATGAGATAACTTTTGTCATGATTTGGTGCTAAATAAATAAAATTTGATTGATTGATTGACAAATGAAAGTCACACACGTGTATTAACCCTTTCATGCATGAATTATGAGAACCTTAGTCAATATTTTTTTTTGAGTGTTTTTGTTCCTCTTTAGGCATGAAAAAAACAATACAAATTATTATTTTTTTTTTTATGAACCTATTTTTCATGGAGTCACAAAAATGTCCACTCAGCTGGACACCATTCATTTAATTTTTGAAGCAAAGGAACATGTATTTAAAATTCATCATCAGAAAGTGATATACTGTGTGAAAACTGTGACATAAAAACATTTTTGATGCCGCTAATTGCTAAATTGCTACTGTTTTCTCACATTTTACCATACTCTAATATTAGTTAATACTCATTTCATGGAGATAATATCCTCCTGAGACCCAGGAATTTGACAGTTTTAGCTTTTTTTTTTACATTAAAAAATTGTCTTGATTGGAAACTGCATAATGCAACAGTTTTTTTCAGATACATTTTTAAAATAATTTTTAATTATTGATTGATTTTTTTAATGGAATGTTCTTTGTAATGCACAGCATTTTTGAGTAAAACTGTCAAACTTTTGTCCCCTACAGAGGACAAAATGCATTGCTGGGTCTCAGGAGGATATGCAAAAAAAAAAAAAAAAATTGTTTCAGAAAACTATTAATTACAGGCTAATAACAATTAGCAACTGATTTCTACTAAAACATGTTAGTGCAGATCAGGTTTATCATGAGCAGCAAAGTTACAGTAATTGTATGAACTGCAGTGTTTGGGAGGATGCATAAACGTCCACTGTGCTGGCTGATAGGGAACTAAAACAATAAAACCCATGAATATACAAATGAACAGCTGTGGAATAGGTGTCCACTGTAGTGACCACTGTGCATGAAAGGGTTAAAAACCAATGTAATGATATTCATCCCATAATATAAAACTATATTCTAACATTAGTTTTTATTGTTTTGTATCCCAGACCCATGTTAGAAAAGAAACACCTGAATTCAACATGTCCACATACTTTTGTCCACATATAAATGAATGAATGAATGAATGAATGAATGAATGAATGAATTTATTTTGGTTTTACATCAATCATTGTACTCAGTGCATCAATTGTAATAAACATAAAAACCAAAAAAGGAATAGGCTAGAAACAAAAGCTTATTTTTTGCCTATCCTTTTCAGCTAATACACTGTTTACATCAACTTAAATGTGTACAGCATCGAGCATTCACACCATAATAATAACAAATAAAGAAATAAAAAAAGTCAACAACAAAAACACATCGACCATCTCAATTCAATATTTCTGAATAATTTAAACTTAAAGTACTCTTTTTTTTTTTCCAACTATATTTGTTGAACATTTTCAAAGAACACAACAGACATTATATCAATTTGTAACAGTCAATGCACAATCAAGAATGACATATCTGACTGTCAACACCCATCCCTTCCCACCCACCCAACCCACAGGCCAAAAAATAAATAAATAAATAAAAAATAAGGAAAAACATAAAAGGAAATCAAAAACAGAAACCATAAATAATGATAAAGGAACTCAAATCATTAAAAAAAAGATAGTATAGTATAGTATAGTACACAGAAGTACTCTTTTTTATTATTATTATTATTATTTTTTTTTAAACTTCGCCAAACATGTGGATAACTTAAGTGCATCATAACCCCTTTAGCCCTATCGTCCCGCGCGCGGGACTAAAAAATGATATTAATATTCATCTACTATAAAAATAGAATAAATCAGGACAATGGATGTTTTTTTCAACTTTAGCTCAAAGTTTAGACCCTAATGTTAATAAAAGTACATCAAAAGTGTATTTTAGTGCAAACTTTAATGTTCAAACATGATTTTTAATCTTTGTGGGGTGAAATATACGCTATTAAAAATATCCGACACGAACAATTAATTTGTGCATATCATCGTCTATCCAGCCGAAAAAAAACCAAAAAAAAAACAGGCGAGGATAAAAAATTCTAATTTCTCTTTTAGTTTGTTCCACTTTACTCAGACAGAGTAATAGATACAATATTTTAGACAATGGGACTAGAGTCTGTGAGGTCTGTAAATGTCCACAGACACCAAGAACATCCATATGAACCTTATTATTGTGAAGGAATTCTTCATTTACTTTGGGTTTGTCTGTTTAGGCGTTTTTCCCTGAAAATATGGTCAGGGTTAAACAGGATAAGGTCCATCCCATAATTTCACCCCCACATTCCCAGTTCATCTAGACTTCACATCAGCCCCCACTCTAGTCCACTCACACATATCCAAATCTCTGAAATTCGAATTACTCTTTCTTAATTCCAAGAAACCACGCCTGATCTTTGCAACAATACTATTTTTATCCTTCATGTTCCATATGCCTATTTAGAAACAATTCTTTATACCTCTTTTAAAATACATTTATGTTTGTGCTTATAGTACAATGTATGTATGTTTGTCCACATACCATACCATACCATACCATACACCATACCATACCATACACCATACCATACCATACCATACCATACCATACCATACACCATACCATACCATACACCATACCATACCATACCATACACCATACCATACCATAAACCATACCATACCATACCATACCATACACCATACCATACCATACACCATACCATACCATACCATACCATACCATAAACCATACCATACCATACCATACCATACACCATACCATACCATACACCATACCATACCATAAACCATACCATACCATACACCATACCATACCATACCATACCATACCATACCATACACCATACCATACCATACCATACCATACCATACCATAAACCATACCATACCATACCATACACCATACACCATACCATACCATAAACCATACCATACCATACCATACCATACCATACCATACCATACCATACCATACCATACCATAAACCATACCATACCATACCATACCATACCATACCATACCATACTAAACCATACCATACCATACCATAAACCATACCATACCATACCATACCATACCATACCATACCATACCATACCATACTAAACCATACCACACCATAAACCATACCATACCATACCATACCATAAACCATACCATACCATACCAACGTTATTTATAAAGCACTTGAAGAACTTCATAGCTGGCCAAAGTGCCGTACACCAAACATAAAACAAGGGATTAAATAAGTAAATAAAACTAGTGAACACACAGGGTGTTAAGTGGGCTAAGAACAACAAAATACAACCATCATAAAAACAAAGACAAATTAAAATCTGTTAAAAACAGCATAAAAAAACCAGACATGTCACTCACTGATTAAAAGCTAATGAGAAAAAGTACGTTTTTAGATGTGATTTAAAGACAGGTGCAGACTGAGCCTGTCTAACAACTAAGGGCAACTGGTTCCACTACATAGTTTGTATACTGTGACATATATTCAGATGTAAACAGATGGATGCTTTTTTGGATCCAATCTACTATTACTGAATCATTTGTTTTAGTTTTGTGCTGACAGAGCCTTCACTCTCCTTTTCTGGTTCTGTCTTATAAGGAAATGACCTCATTCTGTCGATGTTTGTCTTTTTTTTTTTTTTTTTTTTTTATCTGATCCATTTATTAGATCAGTTTATAAAAAAAACTGCTGCCCGATCATAATGATAAGGTGATTACCGCTTTAGATATTAGGAACTGTCACTCAGCTCATTTTATCTTCCTTTCTTCTCAGCTGTTCAGTCTACATGACATGTCAACACAAAACACACACACACACACACACACACACATACACACTGGTCTAATACAGCCTGGACCAGATTGCTACAATAGCGTCATAAATTGTAATGGCCAGACTGGCCTTGATTAAACACCGTCTTATCTGCAGCTCGTGTGCTTTCTGAATAAACACTGGTGTGTGTACGTGAACAAACACTGAACATGTGGTGAGTCTCAGAGCCGCTCAAACACACACACACACACACACACACACACACACACACACACACATTCATCCTAAAGGTCAAACGATGGAAGGGGAGGGGTCACAGCAAATACTGAGGTGTAAATACTTCATTAGGAACCAGTCAGTGTGTGAACGGAGGATCCAAAACAGGTCATCACCAACAATAGAAGACTGTACGAGATCATCTTACAAATATTCAAAATGATCAGAATCCAGATTCAGTTCAATTTGATCATATTTGGGACAAATGGATCAAGTTTGTATCCTGTAGCTGCCCAGAAAGTGTATCACTCCTCTAAAAAGGTCCTCTTTTTTATAATCTCCCTGTATTTTTTCTTTGTTTGATGTTTTTCTGCATAAACATGTAATCTTCAAAGAACCCAGAGGTATTGTAACGCTATGAATGTTTTTAAGTGAGAAATACTCAAACTGTAAGCACCCAGTTCATATGTTCCGTTTTTTTTTTGCACGTTTATATGTATACAATAAGAAATACCAAAAGGCTCTATTAGATAACATATGTATGAATGGTAATGTTGAAGATATTTTGTCACCTTTTTCAACAAGAACAAAAGAAAAGAAAGAAAAAAACAGGTCATCACTAATGCACTATGTGGACAAAAGTATGTGGACATGTTGAATTCAGGTGTTTCTTTTCTAACGGGGTCTGGGATACAAAACAATAATGAAAAATGTCCGAATATAGTTTTGTATTATGGGATAGTATCAGTGCAACACTGCAAGAAACATACAACAACAGAAAAAAAGACCCGTACAATTAACAAAGTAGCTATTGACACAGTACTGTGGCACAAAATATGGGTTTGTCTATCACCACCGAGCCAATCAGCGCCCTTGTTCTATGATGTGTAGACTGGTAACCTGTCCCCCTGCTGACACAGACCTGTGGTGATACAGCTGGCCTTAGATAGCAAATAGGTCCGAGTTAAGGACAGTGGAGAATTAGTTCAGTAGGTAAACCTTTGGACTGAAGACCAAGGTTTGATTCCCAGTCAAAGCACTAATTTCTTCTGAAAGTTTTCAGTTGGGGGAGGGGGGGGGGCAGCGTAAGGTGCTGGTAGGTAAATCCACTATTGATATAAATCAGCCACTGGGTCAACATTCAGACTGTGGAATCTGCCGTATCTAACATGTAGCTCCGCCCACCTCCTCCAGCCTCAATCTCACTGACTGCACAGAGCAAAGAACACCATAAAACAACATACAGAGTATTTACAACAATAATTGCTATTCTATACAATAATAATTTGTCATTTCTTCAGTTGCGACAGTATTGTGGTAGTAAAATGCACAGAAGAATGAACTAAAGTATACTTCATATATGAGCACAGTACTGTGGCAACAAGAGGAGAATGAGTAAAAAAAAGAGGATAATGAGTTCATGGAACCGCATCCATAACTGGCTCTGGTACAAATGCTAACATTTGATTGGCTCTGTGGTACTAGACAAACCCACATTTCACAGTACTGTGGCAGTGTCACTGGCAGTAGACACTGCCTAAAATTAAATTAAATGAAGAGAAGTCAAAAACACATGATGAAATGTTCATTTAAGGCTGATGGTTGTTGGACTTTAAGGCCTGAAGTGTCTGTTTTTGATCATCTGTTTGATTTCCTTCTTCTGGGTGTTGTGGGTCTGGGGTCCACACAGGGTCCTTCCACCTGATCCGGATGCTGTTGGACGAATACATCCTACTGGCTCTGGAAACCCAGTTCAACAACGACAAAGAGCAGGATCTGCAGAACCTCCTGGACAAGTACATGAAGAACGCAGGTACTGGACTGGACAGCACACGAGCACACAACATGTTCACAATGTGTTTACAACATGTGTACATGTTTACAACATGTTCACAACATGTTCACAACGTGTTTACAACATGTTTACATGTTTACAACATGTTCACAACATGTTTACAATGTGTTTACAACATGTTTACAACATGTTCACAACATGTTTACAATGTGTTTACAACATGTTTACATGTTTACAACATGTTCACAACATGTTTACAATGTGTTTACAACATGTTTACAACAGCAGCAGAATGAGCTCAGATGTTCATGTTCTTGGAAATAAATACAGAGAAATCCTTAAATTTCCAAGGTGATTTTATTCAGTGACAGAACCAGTACAGATGTAAATATACACTGAAGACATTAACAGTGAAGGATGTCCAACTGGTTTTAGTTCAGGATCACATACAGACCAGTATGATCCCAGATGGGTGGGACTAGTGGTCTAATATTTGCATATTGGAGCCTTTGGTGGGCCGTATGTTTGACCCCCTGTACCAAGGTTATTATTGTTAACGATAACTGACGAAATGACGAAAACTAGAATTGAAAAAACATTTTCGTTAACGGAAGTAAATAAAAAGTGTAGTTAAAAGAAAAAATGATAACTAACTGAAACTGTATTGTGTGTTTACAAAACTAACTAAAACAAAAAAAATTATGGATAAAATTCCCTTAGTTTTCGTCTTTGTCAACGTCAGATTGATACGAAAGCGATTTATTTCACTCTAGCAATTTTCTCTGCAGGCACCATATGATATTTAAAGGTCCGTCACTTGTGGTTTCCGGTCGTCTTCTGGTCCCCACTCTACCTGGAAACATGGAGACTAAAGTTGGGAGAAAGCAGCAGAGTCCTGTCTGGGATTTATTTGAATACGACGACAGAGAAGAAGAGAAAAGATATAATAAAACTAAAACTAATACTAGAACTAAACCAAAACTAAGCATTTAGAAAAAAACGAAAAATAACTAAAACTTGCAAACCTGCTCTAAAAACTAATTAAAATGAGCTGAATTAGAGAAAAAAAAGTCAAACCTAAATAAAACTAAACTGTAGTGAAAAATCCAAAACTCTTAGAGCCTTGGTCTGTACTAACACATGGAATGGGACTCAATCGCAGCTGCTTTACTGAGTTTCTTTCGTCCAAACATCTGTTGGTTTCTGTTTTTTTCAGATGCCAGTAAAGCCGCCTTCATGGCCTCGCCCAGTTCCTGCTTCCTGGCCAATCGCAACAAGGCCGGCGCTGCCACCGACCAATCAGTGAAGAACGAGTCTCTGGGAGAACACGCCTACATGTCTCTGTCCACCAATCAGCAGCAAAGTCTGGAGGCCGGTACCGGGGTCTACCAGGGGTCCGACCCAGCAGGGTTCACCATCACAGGTAAGACCTCCCACTGGTCCGGTGGATTACAGAGGCCACGCCCCTTTGGTCGGTTCAGATCAGTTTAATCCAATGAAGTCGAAGCATCAGACGATGACGATAAACAGACGACAAACTGCAATTTACAGCACTTCCATTCTCCTCCTCCCCCTCCTCTTCGTCCTCCTTTCCCTCCTCTTCTTCCTCTCCCTCTTCTTCTCCTCCTCCTCTTCCTCCCCCTCCTCTTTCACTTCTTCTTCCTCTTCCTCATACTCCTTCACTTCCTTCACCCCTTCCTCCCCCTCCCCTTCCTCCCCCCCCCCCCCTTCTTCATCATCCTCCTTTCCCTCCTCCTCTTCTTCCTCTTTGACCCCCCCTTCTTCCTCTTCCTCCCCCCTCTTCCTCCTCTACCTCCTCATCTTCCTTCTCTACCTCCTCCTTTCCCTCCTCCTCTTTTTCCTCTCCTCCTCCTCTTCCTCCTCCTCCTCTTCCACCTCCTCCTCTCCTTCCTCTTCCTCATACTCCTCCTCTTCCTTCACCTCCTCCTCTTCGTCCTTCTTCTCCTCCTCCTCTTCCTCCTCCTCCTTTTCCTCCTCTACCTCCTCCTCTTCCTCCTCCTCTTCTTCATCCCCCTCTTCCTCCCCTTCTTCATCATCCTCCTTTCCCTCCTCCTCTTCTTCCTCTTTGACCTCCCTTTTTCCTCTTCCTCCTCCACCTCTTCCTCCTCTTCTTTCTCCTCCTCCTCCCCCTCTTCCTCTCCCTCTTCCTCCTCCTCGTCCTCCCCCTCCTCCCCCTCTTTGTCATCCTCCTTTCCCTCCTCCTCTTCTTCCTCTTTGACCCCCCCTTCCTCCTTCTTCCTCCTCCTCCTCTTCCTCCTCCACCTCCTCCTCCTCTTCTTCCTTCTCTTCTTTCTCCTCCTCCTCCCCCTCTTCTTCTTCCTCCTCTTCTTCTTCCTCTTCTTTCTCCTCCTCCTCCCCCTCCTCCCCCTCCTCCTCCACCTCCTCCTGTCTCAGGGGCTCAGGTGGACTTCTCCCAGGTCAGCGGACCCCTCATGACTCCGCCCATCTCTCCGGCGGCGCTGGTTCACCGAGGCTCCGTCATCAACCAGGGTCCGATGGCAGGACGACCCCTGACTTCCTCCTCCTCCTCCTCTTCCTCCTCCACCTCCTCCTCTTCCTCCTGCCTGTCTTCTCTCAGTGCCTTGACCCAGCCCAGCCCCTGCTCCTCGTACCCGGAGACCCTGTACCACTGCTTACCTCAGACCAGCTCCGCCTACTTCCCTCCGGTCAGCGCATCCTCCACCTCCAACTACCAAACTGGTCTCAGGTCAGCTCTTCAGTCGTTCACTACTGTTATTGTATCCAAATGTTGAAATTACACACATTATTTACAGTTTCTGCCTCAATGAACACCAAGTATACTGAAAATTCTGGACATTCCACATTTTTTTAATCTATAATAGGGATGGAACGATTACCGGTACAACGATAAACCGTGGTAAAATTACAGACAGTTAGTATTACCGTTTAAATTCTAATTATCATGATAACTGTGTTTGATTACCGCACTTTTCCGGAGAAAACGCCTCTGTAAAGATCTGCTTTTATGGCAAATATTTGAGTATAGTTTTAATTTATTACAATTTTGATTTTATATACTTCATATTTGGAACTAATATTCACTTTTAAAGTCTTTGAAAAGGTTCGTTAAGCATCTGTGTGTTATTTATGCAATAAATTATAAACATTTTTCAAATCGGATTTTATACATATATTTTTTGTGTGTTTTCTGGCCTTTTATGTTTTTATAATAGGTTAAAGTGAAAAAAATAATAGGCAGATGAGATAGATGAAATTGTGTGAAAAAAAAGATCCCAAACATGGGTATAGTAAACATTTGTTTATATAGTATATAAAGGCAAAATCAAAAGGACTGAAAAACGGACAAAATAGCCTCAGACCACTAAGGGTTAATATTTGAATGTTTCTGCAACAGAAAGTGCATTGTGCCAATTATTTATTTATTTATTTATTTTCAAAATACCACTTGGTTAAATTATTTCAGTGTGTGTATTAGTACTTTTTGAACATTTTGAGCACTATTTCAATAATACCGCAATAATAATGATAACTGTGATAATTTTGGTCACAGTAACCATGATATGAAATTTTTATTTTTATTTATCTTATCTTACCTTATCTTATCTTGTTTTGTCTTGTCTTGTCTTGTCTTGTCTTGTCTTGTCTTGTCTTGTCTTATCTTATCTTATCTTAAAACCCTGATGTGACCTCACCTGTCTGAAGTTCTGCTGTCTTTGTCCAGACCTCAGACCCAGACCCAGTGTCTGTCCTCAGTCCAGTCCCAGGCCTCCTCGTTGGGGTACCCCCTCTCTCGTTACCCCTCCTTCAACGACCAGCATCTGACCAAAGACATCTTCTACGGTCATCACCACCCGTCTCTTCATCACTCCTCCTCCTCCTCCTCCTCTAACTGCCTGACCCCTTACGGCTCTGTGGTCCGGTCCACATCCAGCTACGGCTCCGCCTCAGATCCGGTTCAGGCTGATCAGGGCCTGGACCCTCAGATCCTGGACTCAGCAGAGGGTTTTGGCTTCGTCGGGGCTGGACTGAACCCTCCAGGGGGTGGGTGTCAGGGGTCGTACTCTGCAGCAGCGCACGGTGGCGGTAAGGACGCTTCAGGAAATAAACCAGACCGGGGCCAGGTATTAGTCCAGGTTAACGACAAAATACAGAATTAAAAGGAAAAAAAAAACAACAAGTATTTCTATTTGATTTAATAGTTCTGCTCTGATGGGCTCACTTCTCTGATAAACACAAATACAGGTCAATCTGGATATATATTGACTATTTAACTCTTTTCAAAACACTATTATTATTATTATTATTTCAAATGGACATGGACTTTAATGTAGTTTTGTTTGCATTATTCAACATCTTAAAACACTGTTTGTTTTACTTACTGTAGTATCACCAGCTGTTAGTTTCTGCAAATAAATTCCCTAAATTATAATATTTTGGGAGGAATTTAAGGCAAATATTGCATCATCTCAATACAAATGTTCATTTTACTTAAACACACATATATAAATAGTTGAACATTATGAATATTATGTATGTCCTGCAGCATATGTTAGAATTCTTAAGAAAACCAGTCCTTATATTATAATATTATGACATCAGTGTGCTCTTTACATCCACCTTTTTACACTTTCATAAACTTATAACTGAAAACTGAGAAAACTAAAGCCAAGATACAAGTATGATATCTCACTGGAAACACAACATCTTCTACTGTCTTCAACTGTATTTTTTTTGACATATGGCTAAAACAGAACCTACATTAACATGACTCATTAACATTTTTTTTTTGCTCGAAAATATGTCAAATTTGAGTAACAATAACTAGGATATTCTTTATGCCAGATAAAATTACATCACAATACATATCAAACATATCATATCACAATATAAAAACTTTTAAAAGCTACAGTGTTTTGCAAAAAATATATATAAATCGTCAAAAATACACAAAAGATATGATTATTTTTGAGGATGACACAGAACTCTTGGCATCGCAACAAAGTGAGACATCTGTCCACAGCTCATTCATAGATGATCTTTGGCCTCCTCCGGCCAAAAAACCTAAAAGCAACATGATTGGCTGAAAACCTGAATGATTGACATCTAATATAACGAATGAGCGCTTGTTCTGCTATGAGGCGTAGAAACTGGACAAAGCCCATTGGTCTACCAAAGGGGGGCGCTTGATGAACTTTACAGATTGTCCTAGAATAGAAGCTGAACTACAAAAGGTGAGCGTGCCGCCATTTTGCAGGTGAAAAGGTGAGAAAATCGAACACTACCCAGTAACTTTCAAAATGGCCGGCGGGAAATCGGAGTTCGTCATGGATTTTATTTTTATGAAGCAATTAGCGAGAAGGCAGCAATATTTTTTCACATGGAATGCTTTTGTTGAAGAAAATTCGGATTTTTCTAAACTGTGGACCCTTATGGACAAAAAGAATACGCATAATCCCGAATAGACACATTTTCTGACTTAATGAGGCTCCGTGAGGTAAGAATCACAGGTGTTTTTCTATTTTACCCTGTTAGCTTTGCTGGTAAATTCGAGTTAATTGTCCTTTAATGGTCATGATTTTGATAAAATTACCCATATAGTGAAATTATGGAGAACCTAACCTTTTTTACTTATGTGCAGGATGCCTATATTGACACAGACATTGTATTTATCACTTAAACATTGTGGTGGGTGGACTTTTGGTTTAGGGGTTGTCGGTGACTCTGTGGGTGTTCAGGGTCTTTTCTGGTTCTTTTACATTTTTATTTTAATCATTTTTTCTGCTGCTCACACAAACTTTATCCACTCAGAAAATGAAAAACTGCATCAACGGTTTGAACAAAAAGTGTCAATCAAGAACCAGGGCCTGGCCACACCCATCACAGGCCCCGCCCCCTCTCTCTGATTGACTATAAAAAAAAAAAACAACAACCTTTATTGTAACTTTAACATACTTTTATTAAATTAGACTGTAAACATTCACGTTTCACCAACACACTAACGCATCAACATGCCAACAGGTCAGATTCTTCACACATTAACCTTTCACTTTAAAAAAAAATTTTTTTTAATAGGTTTTTAAATCACTTTAATATGTGTCATTTTTGTGTCATTGTTATTCATATATTTATGTCTTATTTTAACCCTTTCATGCATGAATTATGAGAACCTTAGTCAAGATATTTTTCCTGAGTGTTTTTTATTCCCCTTTAAGTATGAAAAAAACAATGCAATCAAGTTTTTTTTTTTTTTTTTTTTTTACCTCTGCCAAGGAACGGCGGAGGTTATGTTGGCATCGAGGTTTGTCTGTTTGTTACCAAGATAACTCAAAAGTTGATGGATGGATCTGGATGAAATTTTCAGGAAAAGTTGATACTGGCACAAGGAACAAATGATTACATTTTGGTGGTGATGAGGTGGGGGTCTGATCTGCCTTGGCGGAGGTCTGCGCTCTCCAAGTGCTATTCTAGTTTTTTTTTTTTTTTTTCAAAGGAGTTACAAAAATGTCCACTTAGCCGGACGCCATGCATTTAATTTTTGAAGCAAAGAAACATACATTTAAAACGTAATATCAGAAAGTGATATGGAAAACTATCCAATTAAAACATTTTTAATGCTGCTAATTAGATGTTTTCCCACATTTTAACATACTCTAATACTAGTTATTGTTTCACTTCATGGAGATAATGTGTAAAACAAAGACAAAAAAACTGTTGTGTTTGTTGATTTACACTAACACATGTCACTGCAGATCAGGTTTATCAAGAACAGCATAGTTACAGTAACGGTATGAATTACACTGTTTGGGATGGTACATAAGTGTCCACTGTTATATGGCTGATATGGAACTAAAACAACAAAACCCATGAATATACAAGAGAACAACTGTAAAATAGCTCTAATGACGTTAATTGTCTTCTGTTAATGTAATTATACTTTTCTTTTTTGTTTTGTTCAGACAAAAGACCTGCTTGATGTTACTGTAGAGCAGGTAACATCTAAAAACTATACCTTGTCTGAACAAAAAAAAAAGGAAAGTATAATTAGCTTCGAATAGCTGTCCACTGTAGTGACCACTAAGCATGAAAGGGTTAACATAATGACACTCTTCTGCATCTGGTTAATTATTTGAAGTATCTTTATATTTAGCTTAATTCTAAACTATTAAAACACATTAACCATTAACGATAGTTTTACTCAAAATGCTGTCTGCCATCGTACTCAACCCATTATAGTTTACTGCCATGTCCGTCAGAATTCATCTAGTTCTACATATTATTTGTAAAGTCCTGTATCTGTAATATTTTCACCATAATTTTGGGAATAAAAAGCCAAAACTGGGTTTAAGAGTTAAACATTTAAGATTCAGGGAAACTTTCTGTGATCATTTAATGTACATATACCTGGCAAAAATATATTTGTTGAATTTTCATGATGACAGATGAGTCATTATTATTGCTCTGTCAAAATAAAGAAAATGTACATTACTTTACATCAAAATTATGCCGGATTAATGTTGACTTAATACAATACTGTAAAAGTCAGTGCTCAAACTACATGTGAATTATTAACATGTCATTGAAAACCCAAACTTTCCTCCTCCTGCAGGTTACTATGGCAACAGCAGCTACCTGGACAGCCAGCGGATGACGTCACTGGTCGACCAACACGTGTCCGTCATCAGCAGCGTCGGCAGTCTGCGTCCTTTCCCTTCGACGTACTCCGAAGTCCATGACCCGCTGAACATCCTGGACGAACCGGGACGGAAAACGAGCGCAGGGTTTTTCACAGAGGCTGAAACTGCAGCAGGTGAGAAACAAAGTGGTTTATGGATGAAAGGAGGAGGAGGGGTGATGTTTGGATCTGAACCAAAGACATGAGGAGATCCACTAGGACCCCAGATAAGGGTCCCTGTCTCTTATTTAAATCTTTTTGTTTGGCATGGATGGGTGTTGACCTCTACACCCTGTAGCAAGGCTTCGATTCCATGGCAACAGCTCAGTTAGGATGTGATGGTCATGGCCAAACTTTAGTCTGGTTTAACCATCAAATAGTTTGGTTTTACCATCTTTTAGATTTGTTTTTGCCAAATGTTTGATTATCTTTTAGTTTTAGTGTCTTTTTTTTGCTGGTTTTACCAACTTCTAGTCTGTTTGAACATATTTGAACTTTTACCATGTTTTAGTTTAGATGTGCCTGTCACTCTGGAACAGGGTCAGTCTGGACTCCTCAGACCATTGATCCATAACTTGTTGCTGATGAAACATATTAATCACTGCAGTAATGATTCAATGGAAGGTTTTGAACTGTTCACGGAGTTAAATCCAGGTTGTGACCGTATCTTCACAGTTTCATCTTCCTGTTTTATTTTATGCTCCTAACTGGGGGTTTAGACTTCCATCTACTATAGGTAACACAGTATTGATTATTGATTATAGTTTAACTCAGTAGTGTTAGGAAAACAGGAGGAGCAGAATTTTACAAAAGCAAAAGTGGGACTTTTAACAAAATGTACAAAGTGTTTCACAGTGAAAGCATGAGCAGATAAAAGAACGATAAAAGAAATCCATAAAAGTTCATTAAATAAACATAAAAAAAGATAAATAGCACAAAAAGTCTGATAAACGAAGGAAATGTAGATTCTGGGATTTACCTTCCTGAGACCCAGGAAAGTGAAAGTTTTTGCTTTTTTACATTAAATAATTGCCTTGATTGGAAATGGCATAATGCAACAGTTTATTCAGATTTATTTTATCAGATTTTTATTTTATTTTTTTAAAGTAAAGGTGTAAAACTCATTGAAATGCATTCCTGGGTCTTAGGAGGATTTGATAATGAAATGAGGTAAATCATTTCTGTTACTGTATCACTTTTTTTTTAAAACCCTTCATATGTTCTATATAGTCATCTGTTATAGAGTTAAGACTGTAAGAAATGTGCATATGTGAAACAGTTAAAGCATCATTTCCCTGGCTCCGCCCTCAGATCACCCGCTGCCGTCGTCAGGCTCTGCCCCCTGCATGTTCGGCGTTTCCTCTCTGTTCACGTCGCAGGATGTCCTCATGTCGCAGCAGCGCGTGGCGTCCTCGTCGGAGGTTCACGACCTGGTGTCGTCGCTCCCTCCCATCAACACCGTCTTCATGGGCGCCGGAGGAGTCCAGTGACGGCGAAGACACGCCCCCTCCCATGTATGTATGAGCACAGTAGAACCAGGACTAGTGACGCCCGCAGGACCCTCCCCACAAAGGCAGATGAATCGGAGTAAATATATTTATTATGTTGTTTATATGGATTATTAATTTAACACATATTCTCTGCATCATAACCTTTTCAGTTGTGGAGTCGGATATTTATTTGTAGATGATGCTGAGGGCTTCCGCTTGTTCTTTGTGCAGATAAAGTGGTGTTTTCTGACGGTTTAAAGCATTTTACACACCGGCCAGAGGAATACTAAGTCTGTTAAGTACTGCTAATGTCAGGAAGTAACTTGAGTGAAATGACTTGTGTAAAAATCTACTCAAATAAAACTAAAAAGTAATTTATTTTAAATTTCCTCTGAGTAAATGTTACTTTTTCATGTTTTTCTATTGTCCAGTAAATGTTGGATTTCATTACTTTTAGTCTTAAACTCCACTTCAAGTTCAACTTTAACTCCAACATATGCATGGTTCTGGAAATTAAAGTCAGAAAGTGGCTTAAAACAAGAATGTGAGGCAGGAGTAGTTCGCGGAAATCCGTAAAACAGAGAATCGCAAGACATTTATGCAGAACCATTTGAGGGTTAGTTTGAGTTTTTCTACTGGTTTGTTCTTCTTTCCTGAAAATCTGTATCTGTTTACACAAACGCTATATTTTGGATATTTTCTCCTCTTTTTGATACCGTCAATGAGTCTTCTCCCACAAGGAACAGAAACCCTGAAGTTATCTTTAACCTATAAAGACCTAGTGCTGATGTTCTAAAACTGATAAAAACAGATATACATTAAAAGGATAAATAGCATCTGAAACACAACTGGAAGATAAAACAAAAGTCACACACTTATATTAAAAGCCAGTGCAAATAGGTGCAATAGGTATAAAATATCTATCTCCTATAAATTTTGTGTATTTCTTCACTTATTTAATGAGTTTAAGACACAAAATGGAAAAAGAAAGCAGGCAACCAGATATTTCAGTAACAGATTATGTTAAAATAAGCAAAAAGTCAGTGTGTCACTTCTGATGGAAGAGGATTAGGGCCACTGGAAAAAAAAAAAAAAAGAAAGTTCAGTATATATATTTTTTATTTTTCTCAGAAAAAAGTCAGAATTCTACGGAAGAGGATTAGGACCACTGGGAAAAATTGAAATAAAAATTAAGGTCCAATACGTTTTTTTTTATTATTATTCAGAGAAAAAAGTAAGAATTATGAGAAAAAAGTCAGAATTCTGAGATCAAAGTCAGAATTCTGGCTTTTTTCTCAGAAGTCTGAATTATTTTTTCTGACATTCAGGGAGAGAGTCACTTGCTTTACGGCATGCAGGAGGAGTACAGCAGGCTGTCAAAGACAGATGTAGGTGACTTTTTACACATTCGAGGGGTTCCAGAGGAAGCCATTTCACTATTAGATGAGCTAAAGGAAGGGAAACAGATATCAGTGGCTTTTTCTTCAAATTTTTGTACACAAGTTTCAAAATCTAACATTCACTCACCTTTGGGTCAGCTGAGAAAAAAGAGATAGATAGATAGATAGATAGATAGATAGATAGATAGATAGATAGATAGATAGATAGATAGATAGATAGATAGATAGATAGATAGATAGATAGATAGATAGATAGAGAGAGAGAGAGAGAGATAGAGAGATAGATAGGACCTTGATGTTTTTCTTTTTTTTTTCCCAGTGGCCCTAATCCTCTTCCGTAGAATTCTGAGATTAAAGTCAGAATTATTTTTTTCTCAGAATAATAATTAAAAAAAAATATATATTGGACCTTAATTTAATTTTTTTTTCCATTGGCCCTAATCCTCTTCCGCAGACTTCTACACATAAAAAAACCAACATTTAAATATCTCATATTACATAAAAAAAGAAATAAACGATCCACTGAAGTGCATTTGTACTTAATTTATTTCCCTTATGTTCTTTATACATATATGTTGGTGCAGTTGGACAGACTAGTGCAGGTGCAGTTGTATGGATGCATTCACTGACACATGGAGAATCTGACTGTTTTCATCTGGAGCTGAAGTTATTTTGCAGCCTGTGTTCGTCTAGTTCAGGACCTGGTCTCTGACGGTCTGGAAGGTCAGGCTTTCAACATCTGTACAGATAAATAGTGTGGGCAGCTGTGTGTTCATGACTTTGTGAAGCCGTTACAGATCTTCTGCTTTTGTCTGGAGCAGCTGGTGTATGTTCTGTAAATGCAGCACGTCAACACTGTACATCAGTAGACGCTTAAGATAAGGTTAGGTGTTCTTTGTTTCTACTTTACTGTGCAGCAAATTTCACATAAAAACTGAAAAATAGAAAGATGGCAATAATACAGTAAAGACTACATTTGTATTTTATTATATTTGTGCATATTTATACAAGAAAACAGTCGACACCTTCAGATCAGAGTCAGCAAGTTTGCAAATGTATAAACATTTTAACAGAGTTTGGAATAGATTAACATTAACAGTTTTGAATTAATAACCTCCTAATTAAAGTTTACGACCTGTGTATATATACTATCAATAAACAGTAGATAGGCGATTATTGAAAGAAAACTATAAATGAAAACAATTAAATATGATAAGAATATGAGTGTTAAAGTGATTCTGTGTAGTATTATATTCCAAACTCTGACCACTAGAGGTCAGTCTGGAACCAGAACACGCTTAAAACCAAAACCACCATCGCCATATTGAGATATTATCGTGTTCGTGAGCTAGAGCTGCACGAAATTGGAAAAAACTAACATTGCGATTTTTCCAAACCCTGCGATATATATTGTGATATGAAAAAAATACTCAGGAGGATATAATAACTGTGTGGTGCCGATGTAAATGGTCAAACAAATTAGTACTTTTCTCTCATTGTGGCAACAGGTGCAAGACACTGTTGCCACAGAACACGTATTTTAGTATCATCCTTCTTATAGACTGTAAGGATGTGCACGTGCAGGGTGCGGGATGGGGGATGTTTTGTTTTTTTGTTGGAGCAGGGAGACAGCAGTTATATACGTGGGGGTGCGGTCCATAACTAACGAAACATTGACGTTAAACGAAAGTGAAACTTTACATACTTTAAAAGTGGGGTCTGAGATGTTTTTCTGGAGCATTTTTTATCATATTCCTTAAAATCCCCTTCACACCCCGATTACAACTAATTAATTAAATGCTCTAACACAAAAGTTAAAAAAATCAGTCACCTGTGGAATGGGTAGGACTGAAAAAACACCATCCAATCATTTTGAGCGCCCACTTGAAATGATTGAACGGTGATATGTCTATCAAACTCAACTGACATTCACCCCTCCCCCCTTCCCCCCTCTGCGCATACCCCCCTTCGCGTTCCCAGAGGCTGGAGCGCTTGTACAGGAAGTGTAGCCAGAACCTGGCTATATTAGTTGTATTAGAATGGAAAGTTCACCTGCAAACTGTTCAGTCACTAACATAAATCAGTAGTAAATGTAACATTGGTCCCATAGGTCTGAACTGGGGCTGTTCTGGAAGAGCGGGGATGTTGGAGGAAACTGAATGAGGAATAGATGGATACGTGGCTCAGCCGGGGCCGTAGTCGGGGTAGGAGCCCGAGGCGTACGGGACCGGAGCAGGGGATGGAGCCTCAGCTGGTGTCGGAGACGGTTCGGCTGGACTGGACCGTAGACGGCGTCGGAGCCCAACCCGGGTACGGAGCAGAGCCTCAGCCGGCGAATTTTTGCTGTACAGCGCTTGTGAACCCTCAGGAACAAGCATTGCACGTGCCACCACTCTGGAGGCGTGGCTTTGGAGGGACATTTGAAGATAGGGGTTTGGACTTTTGAGTATTTTCAAAACGTAGCTTGCTCGAACCGTTTTTCCAAGATCTCAGACCCCACCTTTAAACGTCCAACTCCTGGCTTCTGTTCCTCTATTATACAACGGATCTTACCTGAAATTTTCACCACTTCTAACCTGTATCCACTGGACTCACGTTTCCCCCCCCCCTTTGCGGCATCCCAGTGCATGGGGACGTTCGGGATTTCTGAGACTGCTGACAGTTTGGTTCAGGTGAATGTTAGTACCAGTAATATAGGATATAGGTGGAAGAAAAGAAGAACCCCCCCGCCCCCCCCCCCCGAGGATGAACTTCATTGAGCAGAAGTAGGGATGTAAAAACCAGAGGGGGGCGTTGATCCCCACCAACCAATTGCACCCTGCACGCATGATTTGGGCTGTAGGGTGGTGGTGGTGGGGGGGGTGTTCGACCGGTTTCTGTCTGACTTATAATACTATGGGGGTATGGGGTGGTGTCGCCCGTGGAACTGAAACTGAAACTTAACGCTCATTTATTTTTTCCCTACGTCGTGAAGCTTCCCAAACTTTCATTTGAGGGGGCAGGACGTGGCACTGCACCGCGGCAAAACCTTACCAGTGCAAACGCAGTGTTGTTACCAGAGACTCACTCCATGTTCAGGGGCGTGGTCTGCTTCGGCAAACTGATACAGAATGAATGTGAGTGATTGGTGGATGGCTGTGTGCAGTGTGTGTCAGGTACCCTTGAAATTACTAGGTATGCGTATTGGCAAGAATCTGGCAATATGATACAAATCACAACACTAGGATCCGATACGATATATCATGATACTGTTAAAAAGGCAATTTTTTTTATTTGTTTCTTTTTTAAAATTATTTCCTTGAAGAATTTAATTACACTAGAAATCTGCACAAATACTAAACATTTATATCTGATCACAACAGGATCTAATGCTATATCACCAAACTTTCCTGTGTTTATAATAATTTATTTATAATAAATAAGAAACGTAAAAAGAAAAACAAAAAAACAAAAATGAACCTCCACAATATCTACATTTGAATAAATATGTAAAAATATTGATACAGTGCTTTTTAATATCGATACGGTATTGTGAGATGAAATATCGCGATATATTGAAGAACCAATGTTTTCTTACACCCCTAGAAATTGCATGACAACACATTGAGTTCCTTTGCCTCCAACATCGCAGGACCTGCGATGTGACTATTGCGCACTTGTACATTGCGATGACGATGCTTAAATGATATATCGTGCAGGCCTATCGTGAGCCATGTATCTCATATCACATTGTGAGGTAGCCTTAGAGTACCAGCCCTCGAATTCAGTCACTCCTTCAGTTTGTGTTGTAACTGCGTTAGTGTAAATTCACTAATTCATCCTATGGACCAGATTGGAGCTCTTGTTGGGCCGGTTTTGGGCTGTGGACCTTATGTTTGACACCCCTGATCTCTAAGAATAAATCCCATTATCACAATCATGTCATGAGAAGAGGTAAAAACATGTTATTCCAACTGTATGGACAACAGTATATACAACAGTACATAAATGTAACACAGATGAGTCATAATGTGGTTCTTTTATGTAACGTGTGTGTTTTTGTGTCACTTCTATCAGTAACACAGATTCCTTATCTACACTCATTCAAAGAGTCGACACATGACTTTTTAATGGCTGAAGTGTGCGATTACAGGACGGAAGCACAAGCCGAGACCGCCCGTCAAAGTTTGGAACGTTTTTTTATTTGCATTTGTTTGTTTTCTCTGCGACACAATGGGTCCAGATAAAAGTGTTGACCAAAATGTTACGAAAACCAACACAGGAAAAGAGGCGGAGGGAGGGAGTTGACCTCAGAAAACATGGAAAACCTCCTCTGGACCAGATGGGAACTCATAAAACCATCACATGAAAGGCACCGGAACTGTGTGTGTGTGTGTGTGTGTGTGTGTTCAGAAAAAACACACAACAATAAAAAAAAAAAAACCTCCCAAGTCTGGTGTGTGACGGATTTAATTCTGCTTTGGATTTAGGTTTTGCAGGAGTTTTGTAAATATACTCAACAGAATCGCATCTAATAGGTGTAAAATCTGTATCTTCTATTAATCTGGGGTACTTATTCACTTATTTAATGAGTTGAAGACACAAAATAAAAAATAACAACTGACAGACAGATTATTATGTGTTAAAATAAGTCAATATATGACTTTAACACATGAAAAAACTTGAATTTAATCAGGCTTAAGCTCTTGGGGACAACTGAAAATAAGCATCTAAATTTTAATTTTTGAAGAAAACTTGATGATACCATATTACAGATGTGTGTAAACAGTGAGCTTTATCCTTTAGTCAGTGACTAATACAGTCTGTGGAAACATAGGGTCGATTCGATGGGGGTTTTGGTTGAACTAAATGTGACTGACCCCTGCTGGTGAGACTATGGAATACTAATTACAGTATAGAACCACTTAAAGTACTAACAATTTCATAAATTATTAACTTATGTATAGAAGATAAAAATGAATAAAACACAAATAACTAAATTTCTGATATTTGTTCTCCACTTTTTTCAAATATATTTTTTTAAAATGTGTAAACTCACCCATACATCCTCAGTTCCATCGTTCACCCCTTTAACAGATCTACTTGTCTTATCCTCCTGAGACCCAGCAATGCATTTTTGTCCTCTGTAGGGGACGAAAGTTTGACAGTCTTACTTAAAAAATACTGTCCATTGCAAAGGACATTACATTAAAAAAAAAATAATATTAATGTATCTCAAAAAACTGTTGGATTATGCAGTTTCTAATCAAGACAACTGTTTAATGTCAAAAAGGTAAAATTTTTCACTTTACTGGGTCTCAGGAGGATATAGGTCTATCCATGTGGTTTTCCTTCTCCCCTTAGTTTATTCAATTCAGTTTTATTTGTAGAGCCCTATATCACAACAAGGTTGCCTCACAGGACTTTACAGAATTAGTTGGATATGAAAACAAACAGCGGTTTATGATTCATAAAACCTCTGAATCAGAATACTTTATTAATCCCAGGGCAAAGTTATTGGGTGTTACGGTCGCTCCATTCAAGTAAAATAAAGTAGCAAGAAAGAAATTATCAAAACAACAGGAGAAGATAAGGACAAATATCTAAAATTAAAAAAAAAAAAAAAAAAAAAAAAAAAAATATATATATATATATAAATATATATATATATATATATATATATATATATAAAAATAACACTCTATCCAGACACAAAATGAGGCTTATGCAGCAAAGGTATATCCCTGAAATCCCCCCAATCCTCTGCTACATACATATTTATTGTAATATGGATGAGTGACTAAATGTACATGTTTCAAAATTGCTGATAAATTTGGGACAGTGTCGTTTTCAGGTAAATATGGAAAGGTTTGAAGGGGTAGGATTAGATCAGTTTATCTTCTTCCTACTTATTTTCGCTCGTGTAAATTTTGAGGCTTAAGATGTTGCAGTTTTAAGTTACCATTTTGATTTGTTCTCATTCTGTTGATTGTCATTTATTTGCATTTCTGTTTTTAAATTGTCATTTACACGATCGAAATAAAGATATCAATCAATCAATCAAAATATATAAATCTGTCAGGATAATTTGTCAACATATACATACTGGTATACAATCAGTAATGACCTTTGACCTTGTGTAGTAGTTGAGTCCCAGTTATATGTTATTTATGAAGAATAAATCACTTTATCATTATCATTTTATCTGAAAATGTGAAAGTATTTCATGGTAACTTTATCTGCAACAGTTTTAATGTATTAGGACACGTTTACACTGTCGTGAAACTAGGAAATTGTCCCAAAAAGAAAAAAATACTTACTATTAGAGCTAAAATGTGACAACGTGTCCTTACTTAATGTAAAATGTGAGTAATAGATGTGTGTGTATGAATGGCCGTGACGCAGACCTCTTCTTCTTCCTCCTCCTCCTCCTCGTCTGCTGGTTTTTATACGTTATCTACTCAGGGGTAAAAATCCATTTCAGGTGCTCATGCGGCGGTGCAGGGACAGATGGCGGCATATGTAATGATTACAGAATCCCCATGTTAAAATACTTTTAATTACTAAGTCAATAATGCCGGCAACAATCGCAGGAGCTTTAGTGTAAAAACAACAGAAGGCGGAAGGCAAACTTTGGGCCAATGTTTAACCAGATCTCTGCATTAGAGCCGACGGAGGCGGACCACATATGGGACTGAGCCTTCATTCAGGTTTAGAGACCATCAGGACCAGGACTTACAGACATAACCCTCCTCTCCATGATAACAGCAGCTTTATTGTTTTATTTATGTTCAAAATCAAGTCAACTTTATTTCTGAAGCACTTTCACCCCTGACGTGTCTGTGGGGAGCCTTCTGAATGTGTGATTTATTTTACATATCAATAAAAATTAAACCGTTAGCTCAATAGGAAACATTTCTAAACGTTTTGATAGAATAGACCATGGGCTGGCAACCTAAAGAGCCACTTTAGGACAGAAATAGAAAAACTGAACTGTCTGGAGCCAAAAGATGCCCTTCTACAGTCATGGAAAAAATTATTAGACCATCAAAAGTCATCAAAAACAATGGTTATGCAGTCAGGTACTAACTCCTGTTTGTATCATGTGACTAAAACAGACAGAAAAGAAAACATGGAATGTCTAAAAGCACTGTTTTTGTCAGTACAGTGCCATAGATATTGATGGAAGAACTGAAGTGATTTCGGTTATTATCAAGAAAGCATGGAAAAATGGATAGATATCAGCTCTGAAATTAAACTACTATGAGCTAGTTTTGTTGTTATCATTATGTTTGTCCAAACAAATGGACCTTTAGTTGGACCGGGCATTAAAATGAACAAGAAATTGAAGAAAACAAGGGTGGTCTAATACATTTTTCTGCAACTGTAGAACCAGTGGGTTTATTCTGGCACACAACAATGCCATAGCTATTGATGGAAGAAGTTCAAGGAGTGATATTTTACTTTTTTAAATGGAATTCTTCATTTTCCAACATTTCCCTGTGGTCTCCATAAACTGTAAATGCTCTGCTTGGGTCTGAATTCTTCATTCATTCAACTCCACAGGTCCATCTTCAACCCTATTTCTGAGTAATGACACCAGAAAGGTGGTTTGGAGCGCTGGCCCTTTAAATGCAAATAGCGATGTAATGATATGAAAATGTCATATCATGATTATTGTGACCAGAATTATCATGATTTTCATTATTATCGCGGTATTGTTGAAATGTTCAAATGCTCAAATGTTCAAAAAGTACCTACGTATACACACACTGAAATAAGAAGTTGTATTTTGAAATAAACAAATAAAATATGATGCACAATATACTTTCTGTTGGCAGAAACATTGAAATATTAACATGTAAACATCAAACATACAAATGTGTTTCAAAGATGGCACCTTACAGATGTAATAGATATCTGCACTAGGGGTGGGAATTAATAGAATACAGTATGTGATTGTCGATTCTGCTAACCAGTCCAGTTACTTATCAGTTCTCTTATTGATGGTGTTTTTTTTTTTTTACTTTATATTGAGATATTTTAATTTTTTCACAAAACAAAACGTCTCCTTAGGTATAGCTCCCAGTACTGAGTGGTTTTTTGAGAAGGCAAAAAAATAGTTGTCATAGTGGAGCTCGTTTGACCATTTTTCATATCCAATCATTCACAGTGTCACACATATACACTATTGTACACACACAAACAGAAAGGGAAACACAATCATATTTATGTGAGCTGTTTAATGAACAAATGTAAATTTTGACATTGTAGAACAGGGGTCTCACACATGCGGCCCGGGGGCCAAATGCAGCCCACCAAAGGTTCCAAACTGGCCTGTGGGATGAATTGGCAAAGTCAAAAATTCCACAGTCTTGAATTGAATTGAGCAAAAAATAAATAAATAAAAAATGTGCTTGAATTCAGGGAAAAATGTTGACTTAAGCAAAAAAATCTTCAATTAAGTTAAAAAAAACCAAAATCTTGAATTAAGCAAAAAAAATCTTAAATTGAGCAAAAAATCTTGAATTAAGCAAAAAATCTTGAATTAACAACTTCAAATTTTTTTTTTTTGTTTGAGTGCAAAAAATAACATTAAATTATCAAAATATTAACATTTACAGACTATACTGCACCAATAAAAAGTGAATAACCTGATCAAATATGAACAACCGGAAATGTCTAAAGAAAATTAAGCACAATTTTTCACAATTTTCTGTCTGTTACGAAGTGTTTAGTGTCATTATAAATCCGATCCATAATGCACATGTAGAAATGATACGTTGAAGTATAATATTGGTAAAAATGCACTTATTTTTTAAAGAATTTTTTTTTTTTTTTTTTCAGATTATTCACATCTTTTTGTTCGGATAGTTTATAAAAGTAAGTATTATCATAATTTAATGAGGTTTTTTTGCACTAAAACAAAGACAAAAATTTGGATTTGTCATTATTTATAGGTTATTATGCTATTATTTTACTGGTCCGGCCCACTGGAGATCAAATTGGGCTGAATGTGGCCCCTGGAAAAAAAATGAGTTTGAGGCCCCTGTTGTAGAAGAATAGATTTAATGTTCGGTGTGATAGTCTATGTTCTTCTGTGTGTCTGAGGTTTAACTCATTTGTCCTATTTTTGTTTTTTACATGTTGTTAGTGGAAGTGTAATCCTCCATACGTCCACCAGAGGGCAGCAAACCCTCAGACTGGACTCACTGCTGCTGTTTCAGGATTAAAAACAGGCTTTTAACTTAAGGACTGAGGTGCGTCTTCACTAGAACGAGGGCAAACCCGAACAAAAGCTTAAAGAAAAGTCCAAATGTCTTTCAGTGCCGCCAAGCCAAGGTTCCACGTTCAAATTAACCGGAATGTAGCGTCTAACAATATTGGCCGCTTTATTGATTTTTTTTTTTTTTTTTTTTTTTTTTTCTGAATGATAAAGGTTTACACATCACTGACAAAAATGCACAGACAGCATAAAACATTCCATTTAATTCTGGACAAAATTTATGATATTAAGAGTCCAGAGAGTTTTTTGAGAGATTTCTAAATTTTTTCCTCTTTAAAAAATGCGTTCAGTCATTTTACGCGTTTAAGTTAAAACCTTGTCGGACAAAATGGCTTTGGTCGTCTTTATTTCACAAACCTCACTTCTGTAACTCGGAATGCCTTTAACAACGACCTCGTTTTGACCTGGACATTTTTTTATACATATTTTTTACGACTTATCTTAGTGCCGTTTAATTATTTTGTGCTATTTATTTGCATGTTTCAGCCTAGTTTCTCCCAAAGTCTGTCAACACCTGCTTACGTTCAGTTTCAGCTGAGACGTCGTCCACCATGTGTCCTCCGGGAGGTCAAAGGTCAACGTGCGCAGTCTGTCACCATGACGGGCACCAGATTTTTTCCATAACAGGCTAAGAAAATGAAAATGTCTGAAGGAGTAACAGACATGTGCAGATGTTTTCAGCAGCACTGATGTGCACGAAGGCTGATGTTACAAGATGTCCATCGTCAAATAAAGCAAATAAATATAATAAAATATAAATAATGTGCGGATTATCAGAACTAAACGATCGATCGTGTGGTTGTAGTCGTCTCCTTTTAATAGGTTTATTATCATTTTCACATTTGGTTCAGTTACATTAATGGTTCTCAAACTTTTTACAGTGGTGTACCCCCTCAAATAAACTTTATTTTTTTATGCAAGTACCCCCAAATCTCGCTTTAGAATTGGTGATTGAAAGAAATTGGGCAAAATGTCTTCCTGTGCCCAAGGTTTCTGTTTATATTTTCAAAACTTTAACAAACAGCTTATATTTAACTGTGATATATAAAAAATTAACATTTTTTTTCTCCAAAGTTTTCTTTTTTTAATTGAAGTTTTATATTGTAACAATCAAAACTGTACAATTGAATGTACTTAAAATATAACAACATTATGTTATGTACCCCCCGACCCTGATGCACCTCATACTCTAGCAAAAATATATAAACGCGCACACATCCAAAATGAGTACACAAAATTAAATTAAAATAAACATTTTTTAAAGTAAATTTTATGTGCAAATAATCTGCAAAGTGCCATCACTGATAAGAAAAATTAATAAATTGGTCATTAATTAATAAATGAACCTTTCATCGACAAAAAATAATTACTTAGCTACTTAAATAAACTAGTTTTGAATAATATAAAATGCAAATGTTCTTCAAATGTTACCAAAGCTTAAACAAGATGATTGACAATAAAGTTATTATATGAATGTATTTATTGTGTTTTATATTAAAGCGTTTATTCTCATTATTTATTTTGTTTTCAGTACATGATGACTTATTTAATGTATTTTTTATCTTTTTAAAAAAATTTTTTTTTTTTTATACTTTTTTTAGTCTTGTTGCTTCTCTGTCCTCTGCTTTAAATCTCACTGGTTTTTGGCGTCAACATTTAAAACTCTTCTACTGTTTTCAGTGGGAAAATAGCTTCTTGTGTCATATTATTATTGTGTATTTTACTCCAACTCATTGTACATTTACAGAATACGATGCATCCACCATCAGCTCAACCTTAAACATGTAAAGCAGGAAAAAACACATCATAAATAATAGTCAAACACTGACAGGGACCATTTCACTGCACGATGAACACTATCAGTTTTCGTATTTGAAGTACATTTAGCTGTTAATACAAGGTTTACTTAAATAAGGTTTTGAATACAGTTCATTTACTCGTGTTGTATTTTCAACATGTGTATTTTACCTTCAGTAAACTGACGTCGGATTTCTTTTTGGTCTTTTAAGCAGCTTTCAAGTGATCGTGTTAATGCAGTTTCTAAGGAATAAAGACGCAAAGGCAGCAAATTACACAATATGTGTTCAAATCTGTACAAAACCACCTGCACACACTATAATAAAACTGACTTTCCTCCAAAAAAAGTCACGATAAAAGGGTTTTAGTTGCAGTTTGTGATGAAAGAAAAGTTAGTAACTAAATATAATGTATCAAAAGTTCGACTTCTTCAGATGGAAATTCCTGGAGTGTTAAAATTTGGCAGTTTTTGTCACTTAACCCCAGGATTGTTCACTTTTCTGTGGTCTGTTCATTGGATTGTTATGTTCACTATCAGGCAAAAGCTTAAGTCAAAGATCAATAAGGTTTTGAATGCAGTTCATTTACTTGTAGTGTTGTATTTTCAACATGTGTATTTTACCTTCAGTAAACTGACATCGGATTTCTTTTTGGTCTTTTAAGCAGCTTTCAAATGATCGTGTTAATGCAGTTTCTAAGGAATAAAGACGCAAAGGCAGTAAATTACACAATATGTGTTCAAATCTGTACAAAACCACCTGCACACACCATAATAAAACTGACTTTCCTCCAGAAAAAAGTCACGATAAAAGGGTTTTATTTGCAGTTCACGGTGAAAGAAAAGTTAGTAACTAAATATAATGTATCAACAGTTCAGTATCTTCAGATGGAAATTCCTGGAGTGTTAAAATTTGGCAGTTTTTGTCACTTAACCCCAGGATTGTTCACTTTTCCCTGGTCTATTCATTGGATTGTTATGTTCACTATCAGGCGAATGCTTAAGTCAAAGATCAGTGTTTTTTTTTTTTTTCTGTAAAGCTTTTTAAAACCCTAAAGTGAGAGTTACCTTGTTAAAATACAGTTTGATTTTTTATGAAAAATAATTTCCGGAATAGAGCATTGATTGAGGATTGTGGGAGAAACTGCCGAGTGTGTTGGATCAAGTGCAGCACTTGTTGTGGTGATTGTTTTATAATAGGTCATCACCAAGAAGAGTGAGTGAATGAATGAATGAACGACTGAGAGGCACTCACATGGTACTTACAGGAACCACTATACTTAATAAAGTAGTCATTTATCAGATGACCTGTGGATCAACGCTGCTACAGTCCTTGTTTAACACCGCAACAGACTAAAAAGTATTCAAGCTCTGTACAGGATTTACAACCACCTGCTTATTAAAGCTACTTAGATGCATTTTACTCGATTAGTTCTTGGTTTTATGATTCCTTCACAGTCACACAGATAATGTACATAGCATTAAAAAACTGAATAAATGGTGTTCAGTTGTTTAATTGTTCTTATCTGTGTCCATCAGGCTGTTTAACTCGACCTTAAAACCACATAATTATAATCACAATCATATTTTGCACATTTACTACATGTATTTCTTTAATTATCATGTTGATAATATATTGTCTCGTACATATTGTACAAATTGCTGTTCTAATTATATTGAAACTTGATTTTGGGGATAAAATGTTTTTCCCCGACCACCGCTGCCTGATCCACCGCCTCTGCGGGATTTCCGTGGTGTTTTGGCGGTAACTCGGACAGATTTGGGTGGATTTCTTCTCCCTTAATAACCAACATAGGGGACCCCTAGTGGAAGAACCCTATTGATTTCAGCTTCTATGAGTATTATAAGTCATCCACATGGGGGCGCTTTGGTTGAAAGTCAGTTTTTACCTCTGCCAAGGAATGGCAGAGGTTATGTTTTTATCAGGGTTTGTCTGTTAGCAAGAGAACTCAAAAAGTTAAGGATTGATTTTCATGGCATTTTCAGGAAATGTCGATGGTGGCACAAGGAAAAATAACTTCATTTTGGTGGTGATGGGGGGGGGGGGGGGGGGGGGGGGGCTGATCTGCCGTGGCGGAAGTCTGTGCTCTCTGAGTGCTTTTCTAGTTTGGACATAAATCAAGTCGAGCGTTTCTGCTGGTAAGGTTTTGCTGTAGTGCAGCACCACCGCAAAATCCTTGCCGCCACAACAAACATTTCATACAAAACGATCATCACCGTCGCATTAGACTTATTATACATATATAATAGAACAGGACAAACGTCCTGCCCCCTCAAATGAAAGTTTGCGAAGCTTCAGGGGGTAGAGAAAAGATAAATGAGTGTTAAGTTTAATTTTCGCCATCCTTTGGAGGATAATGTATATCCATTGTGGTTACCTGAATGCAATTGCTGTTAAATTTAAGATATTGAAGGAGAATGGTCATTACAAGGAATGAACTTTGTTCCATGATTCGAGGCTTTCTATTTTAGGGATTCGTTTGCCTTATGTGCCGGTGAAGTGCATCTCCTGGACTAAACAAAAACTGGAATGACACTTGTCTCTTTCTTTTACCAATTATCGATCTGCTGGTGAATTTACCTGTTCATTCCAAATAAAGATAGAATTTAAAAAAAAAAAAAAGCTTAATTTTCGCTTCCGCGGGCGACACGGTCTGCACTGCTCTGTACCCCCATAGTAGTACAAGTATGATGGAAACCGGCAGAACTGTGCACGTGTGCATCCTCCCAGGCCGAACTGTGCGTGCATACTTGAACCAAACTAACCAATGCACTAATATTTATCCCAATATAAAACTATATTCTGACATTAGTCATTATTGTTTTGCATCCCAGACCCCTGTTAGAAAAGAAACACCTGAATTCAACGTGTCCACATACTTTTGTCCATATAGTGTATTGGAAGTATCACCAGATCTTTTAACTTCAGTATATTTTGTTCCAATTTGATGATGTGTTTGCATTTATTTCCCAGTTAAATCCTTAACTACAAACTAATTAACCGAACTCGTTTTTGCTCCGCTCACTCTGACATCTCTGTGATGATGTTTAGTTTCATAAACGCTGGGAAATATTTTCCTCATAGTTTAATAGAGAAATGATCGCTGGTATGTGTCGGAGACTGAAAAGGTATACTTAAGTGGTGTTCAGGTGCAGTTTTTCATTTAAAAACACACAAACACATTCTTAGAGCATAAAAGACACAAACCAACAGTGAAGCTCGTCCCTCATTGACGGAGAAAAAAAAAAAAAAACATATAAAAGAGTTTGGCTTCGGCTAGTGGCTTCTGCTCTTATAAGACACTTTCCTGACTTGGCTCACCTTGGCAAGACCAACCGTCATTAAAAACACTCCTAATTGCGTCCTTAGCTGTACGTCAATAGGTGCTTCATACTGTCAAAGTTGAATTTAATTTCTGGGAACGTTCAGCTCTTCAGCAGCTGTCTCTGATTTGTTGGCTGTTTTGGCTTATGCGTCCTTGTAATTAATTTATTTTTTACTTTTCTTTCACATTCTCAAGTGTGTATTCGTGCATGAAAGCTTTCTTTAAGACTTAAATCATCACTGCCGTTAATAAAATAGTACATAGTATTACTTTATAACATATACAATGCCAAAATCGAGGGAGGTGCCTTTTTTTTTTTAAGATTCATAAGTGGGCTTGTAAACTTAAAACAGTACAGATGTCAAGTCATATAGACGATGAATTAAAAAGTAATAATGCCCTTCATTTAACACAGTTTCTGGTGTGAATAGGCAGCTTATTGCTTCATTCTCTCACATTGCACAAAGCAGAAAGCACTTGAATGCCACATCGAGGTAAACAAGCCTGTCTGGGACTCGGAGAAATAATAGGTTGCAGAAAGAGTAAAAAGGCGGTATTCTTTAGTCACAATGTACCATTTAGGCTTTACATATTAAAAAGTCAAGGTGAAATCACAGACTATTCTTTGACTGCTTAATTGCATCTTTTATTTGGTCTGAATGAGACACTTTCTCAGTCTTTGCTGCATGAGCCGTAAGGAGAAAACGTCCCGATACAAAAAAGAAAAATGCTTTGACTTGGTCTGAGGAGTTAGAAAAAGAAAAAAGACACTTAAAATAGAAACAAATGACAAATTAAAGGAAAGGTGTCTTAGAATGGTTTCTATTCACCTCAGTGTTGATTCTCTAAGTCCATGTCCACATGAAACCGCATCTTTTCCTATCCGATCTTTTTCTTTGTCGTTTTCAAAAAAGTGCTCTGTAAACGCATACTCGTCACATAGCAATTGTTTGTCAGGATCCTGCTTGATGCCACAGATGTGGCAGTTACACCATCGACAGTTTTTCTTAGGGTTGTCCTTGCCGTCTTAATGTTGTGCTCAATTTAAGCCACAGTTGTTAAAGTAATGATTAGTGCTGCCACTAATGACAAATTTTGTAATGACTAATCTATCAACCAGTTTTTCAATTAGTCGACCAATCTAAACAACTAAAAAAAAAAAAAAAAAAAAAACGGAAGAGGGAGGGGATGAATGGGTGCGCACAATCCGTGGACTTGGGGCGGGGGGGGGGGGGGGGGGGGGGGGGGTGAGTGAACCCTAAGAGCGGGGAAATAAAACTTAAGACACTTATAAGATGGGGGTCTCTCTCTCTTTCTCTGAGGTACTGCAGGTGCCAATGCCGGCACGCTCCCCCAGGTGCTGCGACATTCATAGGCAGTCAATAGTCAACATGTCATCAACTAAAAAAAATTGCCGTTGACTAATTTTCATATAAAAATGTGTCAGTTTCTCCAGGTTTATTTGTATATATACATATTGTTATGTTATCATTATCCACTGCTGTGATACTGATTCACCAGGAGTTGGATCAATGACAGTGGATGGACACACTGGGTTTATGTTCAGGTGATGAGAGATTTGGAAGAAAAACTCACTTTTTCTTTAGTTTCCTCTGTTTTGATATAATCCCTTCAGAGTTTTTATGAATGTCTACATGATCAGTGAATTAAATATGAGAAAATACAGGATTTTTCACTGAAATGCAAAATGCAACATCATCTTTCTCAACACTGATTCACCATCTCATAAAGGGACGTTTATGAACATCTACAGTAAATTAGACAAAGGGGAAACACCAAATATATCTAAGAAGCACTTTGAAAATGACAGTTGGCCAAAGTACTGTACAATGAAGACAATAACGACAACAATAACAATGATGATAACGACAATAATGTTAATCGCGATAACGACAAACGGCAATAATGACAATGATGATAACGACAATGACAACGATGGCAACAATGAAGATGATCACGACGACAGCAATAATGACAACAATAACAATGATGGCAATAACGACAATGATGACTGGAATGACAATGATAACGCCAATGACGCTAACAACAAACAACGCTAATGATAACGACAATGATGTCAATAACGACAATGACGACTATAGCGACAATGATAACGATGATGATAATGACAATGATAATGCCAACGACGCTAACAACAAACAACAACAATGATGCTGATGACAATAACGCCAGTGAGGATGATAACGACAATGACGAGTATAATGACAATGATAATGCTAATGACGCCAAATGATGATAACGACAATGATAATGATGATGATAACGATAATGATGCTCGTGACAGACGATGATAACGATGATGATAATGATGACGATAACGACAATGACCGTAATGACAATGGTGATAAAGACCTCCGCCAAGGCTGATCAGTGGGCCCCCCCACCCCGATCACCACCAAAATTTAATCATTTCTTCCTTATCCCATTTCCAACAAACCCTGAAAATTTCATCCAAATCTGTCCATAACTTTTTGAGTTATGTTGCACACTAATGGACAGACAAACAAACAAACAAACCCTGGCAAAAACATAACCTCCTTGGCGGAGGTAACAATAACAACAAAACCCCAACGACATGAAAGTCCTCCAAAAACCAAGAGAAAGTAATCAAAAACCACTTATATGACCCGTTCCAGAACATGTACTGCATGAGGCTTTTATTGGAGCTGAACAGTGAAAATATGTAAAACAGAATTTATTTATTTATTTAAAGTCCGACGCTGCATTTATTTTTCAATGGAAGCATCTGTTACACCTACCTACCCCTGAACCACTCTTCTCTAATTCTTACTCCAACTTGCACGACGAAACAAATTAGATGTTTTTCTTCATTTTCAAGAGTTAAGTTTTTTTTCCCTTTAAATTTAATTTAGTATGAATAAATGAATCCAATCTGTCGTCTTAAAATATCATCCATTCACTTTATGTACATCACAACCTTGATGCGAGTGTGGAGTGTACGACTCGCACACACACTTCCAAGTATTTACCACATGCTTTATCTCGTCTCATACTCAGAGAAACTTTCAAGTTCATGCATTCCTTTCACTTTTTTTCCTCTACATTTTCCTCCTCCTCCGTCAACAAGACTTCTCGCCTTTAATGAGCTTTCATAGACCGATGGCTTTCATGCTGCCGGAGTCAGAGTACTTTGGCCTCTCCTTGAATTAGAGGACTGAGGCTAATACACATGTACGCGGAAAATCAGGTGCAAAAAAAAAAAAAAAGCCCTGCCCTTGTGGGTAAATTTGACCAACAGGTTCAAGAATTCACTGTATTCCTTTAAAGATGATCTGCAACAAAAGCCCCAAGTAACTGAAGGATTGATGTGTCACTTGTTCTATACGGCATTATGATCAGATGAATACAAGAATGAAAAATGAAAGAGAAATCACTTAAGTGAATATTCAGTCCAAGGGCACGGAGACTGGTATTGTTTGCCGGAGCTTTCACATAAACGGCAGACAATCCTTTTTGGTGAAACCTCCTTTTTCCCCTTGAACCTTGAGCAAATTGTTATCATTTCTTAATACCACTTAATGCATCAGAAATACATTTGCTCCTGCCCTGCTAATGGACATTGAACCAACCGGCTGCAGATGGCAAAGTTATAAAAATACAACTTCTTCAAAACCTACACCCCATAGAAAAGCTTCCCTTTTACACAACCGCCTCGCTAAGGGGAAAAAGTATGATTTTTTTTTTTTTTTGTGTGTTATTATTGTTATTATTACTATTATTATTATTTAATGTCCTTGAGCGTTTTTCCATTAGGTGAATTTTTATGCCCAAGTTATACTGCTTACTGTTATTATTATTATTTAATGTCCTTGAGCAAACAACAACCATGTTTTTCCTGCGGTCTCGGAGGATAGAAGAGGACACTTGTTGCAGCCACTTAGGAGGAAGAAGCCTTGTCTTTGAGCTGCAGTGAATTGAAATCCACAAACCACCAGCTTCGCATCAGCTGAGGGCTTTCCAACGCTTTTTACCGAGCAAGTGTGGCAACAGAAGTCACGCACGTATGTATCATAAAAATCAACCTTGTACATTCACAAAATCAACACCAGTTCAGTCGAGTGGAGTCCTCTCTGTCCTGCACAGCTTTATCTGATGAAAAGTGTTTAGTTGTTGTTATTTCTCAGGTGGTGGTTTGTTAGTTTTGACAGGTTAAAGCAGTGGTTCCCAACCTTTTTTGTCTCGTGACCCCATTTTAACATCACAATTTTCTGGCGACCCCAGACATTCAAAACGGAGACATTTTTTTGCTAAAATTAATTTGTCAATCACACTGGTGTAGGGATGGGAATCGATAAGAATTTAGCAATTCCATTATCGATTTTGCTTATCGATCTGATTCCTTATCAATTCTCTTATTGATTCTCATTGGGTGAGGGGATAAAAGAGTACAAATGGGTGTGTTTGCATTAACTGTCTTTTATATTTCCATCTCTACACTGAAAATAGAACATATACAGTATGTACAGATGATGCCGGGCCCAGTTTGGGGGGGTGGTGCTGCAGTGAAAGTGAAACTAAAGACGCTTTACTAATTCCTCTATTGTCGCATTTCCACTACGTGGAACTGATTCGACTCTACCCGTCTCCCATTGTTGTGCACCTCATTCCTTTCCCCTACCTTCGGAAACTTGTATTTGAGGGGGTACGACGTTTGTTGCCCACGCCGGAACCAGAGCTGGGCCCGGATGACGGCCTGGTGTTCACTCTGCCGCTAGATTCACAAGCACTGCTAAGTAGCAAATCAAATGAGTCACATGCTGTGGACAAATATTTGAGCAGATTGGAGGGATTCCACCCTTTTGAAGAAATGGAAACTTTGCAAGTGTTCCAAAACAAAACAATGCAGCGTATGCGTGACGTCATTGCGCATGTGCAACGAAGGCGGAATCGATAAGCAGAATCGTTAAGCAGGCAGGCAAACGATTCCAAGGAATGGAGCTACTGGGATCCGGTTCTCAGAAAGAACCGGTTTTCAATTCCCATCCCTACACTGGTGTATGAATGCCTATGAATGTTCAGTGGTGGTGGGAGGGGCCGTTTGGTGCGAATTGACAACCATTGAATTTAATGATCCCCCAAGACGGAAGTCAAATATATGTAATACATTTATTTGTAGGTTATTATAATCGTATCTAACTGATCTGATCCACTTTAGATCATATTGGTCTGTATGTGGAACCTGAACTAAAAACATTTTGACACCATCTCAGTGTAGTTTTTGATTTTCACAAATTCATCTCCTGGGCCGGTTTGGACCCTTTGGCGGGCCGGTTTTGGCCCATGGGCCATATGTTTGACACCTGTGCATTAAACCAAAAAGACAATTTGGACTCATTATTTATAGGTTATTATGTCATTATCTAACTTTAGATCATATTGGCCTGAATGTAGAACCTGAACTAAAATGAGTTCGACATCATTAGTCGCTTGTCTATTGGACATCTGTGCAGAACTTTACCGATATTTACTAAATGTCAAAAAAACAGAAGAGCGTAATTTCGGTTTTTCCATTAAATCACAAATGCGATGATTTGTTTATTTAATATCATGTGATGGCACGAGAATTCCTTCCGTAAACATGGTGATGAACGTAAATATCACGTTGACTTACAGATATATTCATATTTCTCTCATAGCGCCCTCTAAGTCCTGGAAAATGTTTGCATTTCTCGGTTGTTTTGAATCCAGAATGTTCATTACCCCTCTATCTTGTACTAAATTCAAAATGATTCGTTTCCTGCTGTGTCCACACATACCACAACATGTTTTTTTAAAACTCTTCTTCTCTTGCTGTAACATCCGTCAACATCTGTTTTTTTATTTATTCACATGACTTTTGTTGCACAAAAAGGTCTTTCCATAGCAGTTTTTGTGTGATATACCAATTTCGCTATGCCTGAACAACCACCTCTTGCAAGCGGAAAAACAAGAGTTTTAGCGAAATTGTCATTTTCCATTAGGTGAATTTTTATGTGAAAGTTATATTCATGGAATTTGAGGGTCAGTGGAAAACTGACTATTGATTAATATCTTCAGTGTAATTTTTGCACTTTGCAAATTCATCCCATGGGCCGGATTGGAACCTTTGGTGGGCCGGTTTTGGCCCACAGGCTGCATGTTTGTCATTCCCGCACATGTTCAATATCAGTGGTACTTTTTTTGTTTTTATACACACATTTTCATCATCATCATTCATTCAGAGCACATTAAAGGTGGGGTATGAGATCTTAGAAAAATGGTTCGAGCAAGTTACATTTTGAAAATACTCAATTCAAAAGTCCAAACCCCTTTCTTAAGACATCCCCCCGAAGCCACGCCTCCAGAGTACTGGCACGCTCAATGCTTGTTCCCGAGGGTTCACAAGCGCTGTACAGCAAAAAATCCCCCCGGCCCTGGCTCTGACTCCGTCCCCAGCTCTGGGCCCGACCCCGGTTCTGGCTCGTGGATTCATGCATACCTCATTCAGTCTCCTCCAACACCCCCACTCTTCCAGAACAGCCCCAGTTCAGACCTGTCTGACTAACGTTACATTTCCTACTGATTTATGTTAGTGACAAAACAGTTTGCTGATGAACTTTCCATCCTAATATAACTAATATAACCAAGCTCTGGCTCTGACTTCGTTTCCTGTACCAGTGCTCCAAACCTCTGAGAACACACGATTCATGCACGAAGAGGGGTACGTGCAGAGGGGGGAGGGACAAATGGCAGTTGAATTTGATAGACACATCACCGTTCAATTATTTCGATTGGCTGCTTAAAATGATTGGATGGTGTTTTTTCAGTCCTGTCTGTTCCACAGGTGACTAAGTTTTTTACATTTTTGTGTTAGAGCATTTAATTAATTGGTTGTAATCAGGGTGTGAAGGGGATTTTTTTTTTTTTTTTTTTCAGATTTTTATTTAGAAATATTGAGAAAAGTTCAACATACATTTAAATTACATTGTGGTCGCGTAACAAGTATGTGACCAATGACCAATCTTTCCATTCTCAACATTTCAGTTTTTCTTTTTTTTTTTGTGTTAATAAACAGAACAATGAACAATGGATGCATTGTTACATAAAGAAAACACATACGAAAGACCAAGAGACTTTGACCTCCTCTTTCCAAAGAAAAAAAAGAAAAATAAAGAAATGAATAAAATATGAAAAGTAGAATTAATTACACAAAAAACATGACAATTCCAGATACATTGTCATTATATTGTCATTTCTTGTACATTTAGAGTTCCGACAGATTGTGTTTGCTAAGTGTAAACAAAAAATATCCACTTTGACCATAGATCTGAAAATTTGTTCATTTGTAATCGAAGGGAGAAGGTTAGTCTTTCCATCTGGTGAATTTCATTCCCAATATCTACCCATTTTTCCAGATGAGGTGGTTCAGGTTGGAGCCAGTGCCTGGTCACAGCCTTTTTGCCAGCAGTTATTAAAATTCTGTACAAGTAGGCATTGTCCACTAAAATTTCAGTTTTTCCATAATTAAGGTGGCAAATTCAAAGGTGTGAAGGGGATTTTAAGCAATATTGTAAAAAACGCTCCAGGAAAACATCTCCTACCCTACCTTTAATACTACAGTGAATAAATGTCTCTACTCAGTCCTGTTTTATTAAATCAAACGCAATTAACAACGTATCGTATCATCAGACCAAGTAAAGCCTGCTTCCCTGTTCTCTTATATCTGCATTTATCCACAGATCACACACTCGTATTATCAGCCTCCATAAATCCATAATTAACACACTCAGGGTCATTTTTATGCTAACATGATGTATACCTTTCAAAGCCCAAAATCAAATAGATAAGCTTTTATTTAAAAAAAATAGATACGCTTTTATGTAGATTTCTTTTTTCTTTACTACACACATTGCGACCCACTTAGGGGTCATGACCCACCAGTTAAGAAACCGGTCTTTATATAGTCTAATTAGTGTTAAAAGTGAACCGAGTGAGGCTTTATGAAAGTACATGAGGAGATCTGTCCTGATAATATTCTCTGTCTTGTTAATAGCGATTTTACAAAGTCCAATATATTAAAATAATATTAGAATAATATTAATAAAAAAAAAAAAAGTAATTCCAGTGAACTGATCAGACCACATGTGTCTGTTTCTGGCCTTGTCTTTCAAATATTTGTTGGTATAATTCTCGTGTCCCGTCCACAACAACATGGATATTTTTTCCTACATACAGTATAAAAAGGAAAAAAATCTGTCTGCAGCACCTTGGTTTTACTGCATATTTCCACATGATGACGTAAAAGTGACTCCAAACACTCAGAGAAACCATATTTGCATTTGTTAAACCAGTGACCCACCACCATTAAGTATATTTTCAGTAGAAATCTAGTATTTTCCTTTAATTAATTCACTGATCATGTAGATGTTCATAAAAGCTCAGAGTAAATACAAAGGTTATTATATCAGAAAGTGAGAAAACTGAAGAAAAACAGTAAAATACAGGGTGTCCCCAAAAAATTTACATAATTTGAGATGTCCATGTCGGACTTACTACATGGTCAGGAGAAATGATACTTAATAGGATTGATTTTGGACATAGAATATTTTATTCGAAAAATTTCAAATGAAAAATTCTGGGGGATGGTAATTTTATAATGTTCCAAAGTTATTACACATGTTCAATGTGTGTGCCGCTTGTGACGCAGCACACATCAAGTCGGTAGTAGAGTTTCTTTTTTCCGACACAAACAACCTTCCTCTTGAAACTTCTTATGCCACATCCAAATCTGTTTTCCTGTTGGTGCTTGTTCATGAAATTTTCTAACAAATTCACGTTGCACATTCACATTCGACTGAGTTTGGACGTGCTTCAATACACAAAGCGCCTTTTCTGTTGCAGTAAACAGCATGTCTGTTCCTAAAAGCAGAACAATAAAAATGAGCAAACTGAGCAAAAAGAGCAAACACATTTTAAACAAATTATTAGGTGACGAAATGATGTCAAATTTTTGAGACACCTTGTATATCATTAACATGTTGCATGCAAACGGGAGTTTTACTGGTGAATCAATGTTGCAGAAGATGAATATGTTTCCATGGTAACTACAGAGTCTCTGGATATCCAAATGGGTCATATTATATCTGATGACCATGAAAAGATGAATAACTGCATTTTACACCAATTATTTACATGAATTTACAGGATTAATGAATCAACAGTTATTAAACACTTTAGATCGGTAGATGTGTTTGGGCCTTTAAGGGTTAAAAACACAGTAAAAATTTGCCATCATTACATATATTCCAGGATTTAAAATGCATAAATATACTAATCCTGCACTGAAAATACTGCAAAACAAACTAAACTTCTGGATTCACAACCTTAGCGAGTGGTTCCAGGCACAACAAGCCCCGCCCTTCACACGTATTGTAGTTTATTTTGGCATCGATCCAGCTGATGTCATCATGACTATACATGTGCTGATGTCATATCAACTGGCTCTATATATGTGACAAGTTTGAAGTAAATTGAAACAAAATTGATGTTTTTATAGACATTGGAAATTTTGCCTATTATAAATAAATGGGAAGAAGAAAAGATTTAAAAAATTCATAAAATTTTTTTTACTTTGACCTACTTTTCCCAAAATATAATCAGATCTATTCTGGGTCACTGGCAATCTATAAATCAAATTTGGTATGAATTCAACCAATATTTTTGCTGCTAAAGTGTAAATAATGAAACAAATAAAGACACAGACTGTTTAGATATATTAGGGCTGTCAAAATGAATGTGTTAACACAGATTAATCCAACATCATGATTAATCTGATTAAAATTTTTAACGACTAAAACCCATCTGCAGCATAGAATGACTCTCAACATCTCTGGTAACACATTGGGGTCAGTTTGTCCAAGTAGATAAGATAAGATATGCCTTTATTTGTCCCACAAGGGGAAATTCCAGGTTACAGCAAGCAAGCAAAGTTTAGTTATATAGCACCTTTCACAGACAATACTACTTTTTACTGCCTTTAAAATGCCTGGAGAAACGAGTGAGTTTTGAGTTTACAGCAGCAAAGCACACCAGAGCAGAAGAAGTGCAAAATCAAAGAATAAAGACAAATCGAAAAAGCTATATAAGTAAGTAAGTAAGTAAGTAAGTAAATTTTATTTATAGAGCACTTTTCACAGACAGTCACAAAGTGCTTTATCAAATCAAATCAAATAAGATAAGCTATACTATTTACAGTTGCGTGTCTGTTGATCATGCGACAGGTTGAACAGGAATACGATTTATTGAACGGTTTATTGCATTATAGTTACCGTTGTGCAAATGTGCAGTTGATCCAGTAGTGACAGGCAGCAGAACCAACCCATAAAGATGGAAGACAGCAGTATGTTGGCCCTCTGGATGGAAATATGAGGACTGTGATTAATCTGATTAAATATTTTAATCGTTTGACTGCACTAACATATTTATATATAGCGCTAATATGTAGCGCTATATATATATATATATATATATATATATATATATATATATATATTAGTGCACTAAGTATGTATGTAACGATTACCGATATCCTGCTATATAATGCACATTCTGTGTCTGATTGATTGATGTTGCAGCTCAGGAGGGCATTTGTACGGGTTTTCCTCAGCCTTCACAGGCCTGATCGCTGCCAAACTTGCCAAATGAACAGAGGCATTACCTGACTATCTACTGGGCACAATTTTATGTCCGTATTCAAATGTTGTGAGGTATGCTGGGTGATTTTAGCCTCTCATGCTATCGTACAATGGCACCACGGGTACAGTGCCGCTTGTAACGATAAACCGTGTTTTATTACCGCAATTTGAAAACTCAGAGAGAGACCTCTGTTATCTATCTATCTATCTATCTGAAACTAAAATAACTCAAACTTGATGTGGAAAATGGTCAAACAATGGCCATAAGGTGCCATCTTTAATGCACATTTGTATGTTTGATGTTTACATGTTTATATTTGAATGTTTCTGCAACAGAAAGTACATTGTGCTATTATTTTATGTTTGTTTGTTTGTTTTTTGTTTTGTTTTGTTTTTTTCAAAGTACAACTTTATTAAATTGTTTCAGTGTGTGTATTAGTACTTTTTGAACATTTTGAGCACAATTTCAACAATACCGCGATAATAATGATGACCATGATAATTTTGGTCACAATAACCGTGATATGAAACTTTCATATCGTTACATCCCTATAGTGCACTAATATAAATATATATTATTTTAATTTTTTTAATTTTTATTTTTTTTTAATGTTTGATGAACCATTAGTTGTGTTAAACTGTGTGTGTGTGGTTGCATAAAGGAGGATTCTGTATTGTTGTCGTCCTCCTCTCCTCCTTCTCTGACCTTCTATTGTGAGTTGCTTGGAGACTGACAGAAAAGAGGCGCTGTCCTACCCTTTCTACATTTCCTTCTTCCTCTCCTCCCTTATGCACCCCCCCACCCCCCACCCCCCACCCCCTCGTCTGCCTCCGTTTCTCACCTCTTTACCCTCTCGTGTCGGTCTGTCTGTCTTTGTTTCTGTCTTTCGCCTGCAGCCCCGGCAGATATCAAAGATGCTCTCACTGTCTTCTAGCATTCAACAGCACCGAGTCGCCCTCCCATACAATGTTGGTGGTGTCTGGGTAATAGGGTGTGCGCACACAAACCCACACCGATGCGTGCACACACACACACACACACACACCTTTTATTCACGGCTTTTCATTGTCCCCACTCTGTCATTCACACGGTACGAGACATTGGCCTTGGGATAGATAGTGTGTTAGACCCTCTTTGCCCTGTGGAACATTTGATTTCTACTGCCTTGTCTGTGCGTCTACATGTGGTTATAAACATGCAACAATCGCTCAGATTTAGTCTATACAAGTAAAAATTGAATTGATCAAGCCCTCAGCTGAGTGGCCGTCAGCATTTGTATACCAATACAAGCACCAGCTATAGCGAGATTTGATTGATTCCCATTTATCTGTTGTCTGTTTTGCACCTGTCTTACACGGAATGAATGCGACGAATATGTCACATAGTGATCTTTCTCCTCTTAACAAGCCAATTTATCAGGTGGCTCCTCGGTCCTTGGTGAACGTGGTCTTTTCATCACCCAGGCTCTCCTTCTTTTTCCTCTCGCTCTTTATCTTCCGATTCAATGGAAACCTTCGACACGAAAAAACCCTTCCTTATCATAAAGAAAAAGGAGTAAATGACAAGAAAGGCAACGTTCCTTTTCTTCAAAGATGGACAGTGAAAAGAGGGTGAAGATGAGTCTCCTTCATTAAGAAAGGACAGAAGATATAGCCAACAAGACCGTTCTAATTAAGAGCATCCTTCAAGGTGAGGGGGTGATGCCGAGAAAAGCGAGAGTCGGAGGATGGGAGACAAAAAACGTTTTGAGTTTAGCATCCAAATCTGCAAAAAGGAGCAAAGCTGAAATGTGAGAAATGTTCATCAAATGCTTTGCTTTTGCCCTGCATAATTACCGGTTTTGTGCCGTTTGAATGGCACGGATGACTTCTGAGCGCCGGCTTCCAGAACCCGGCTCCGGGGTGATGGAATATATTCCCCCCAATAAGTGCTGAGTCCGACTGAGCCCCGGAGCCTGACACCTGGGAACAAGAATGCAGACGCTGGCCTGTCGAAGCTAATCAACGACAGGTTAGAGACAGGAATGAAAGAGGGGAGAAAAAAAAAAGACATGGGCTCAGGATGATGTGGAGCAGGACGGATAATTAAAATAATACACACTGTAATCACAAATCTGCAAAAGGAAGCTCTAATTAGGCTGTTTAGTCAATGAAACTTTGTCTTCAAACATTCAACTCTATTAATTGTCCAACCAGATCATCTCAGAAATGTCCAATTAAATGTAGCTGCAAACATTAATGTCTGGCATTAATTAAAGACCTATTTTGTAAGATGTATGCAGTGGCCCAGAGGTGCAACAGCTCAAAAAATGATCCACTATAAGAAAAAAAGAAAACAGCCCAAAAAATGATCCATTGTAAGAAAAAAAACAGAGAACAGCCCAAAAAATTATCCACTATAAGAAAAAAGGGAACAGCCCAAAAAATTATCCACTATAAGAAAAAAAAGAGAACAGCCCCAAAAATTATCCACTAGAAGAAAAAAGGGAACAGCCCAAAAAATTATCCACTATAAGAAAAAAAAGAGAACAGCCCCAAAAATTATCCACTATAAGAAAAAAGGGAACAGCCCAAAAAATTATCCACTATAAGAAAAAAAAAGAGAACAGCCCCAAAAATTATCCACTATAAGAAAAAAGGAGAACAGCCCAAAAAAATATCCACTATAAAAAAGAGAACAGTCCAAAAAATTGTCCACTATAAAAAAAAGAACAGCCCAAAAATGATCCACTCTATGAAAAAAAAGAGAACAGCCCAAAAATTATCCACTCTAAGAAAAAAAGAGAACAGCCCAAAAAAATTATCCACTCTAAGAAAAAAAGAGAACAGCCCAAAAAAATTATCCACTAAGAAAAAAAGAGAACAGCCCAAAAAAATGATCCACTCTAAGAAAAAAAAAAAAAAACAGCCCAAAAAAATTATCCACTATAAGAAAAAAAGAGAACAGCCCAAAAAAATATCCACTATAAAAAAAGAGAACAGCCCAAAAAATTATCCACAATAAAAAAAAAAAAAAGAGAACAGCCCAAAAAAATATCCACTATAAGAAAAAAAAGAGAGCAGTCCAAAAAATTAACCAACCCGCAGGAGGACGGGTGGGGAAAACACCTCTGCAGGAGGAAACGTTCCGCCCAGACTTTCTGGAGGGTAGAGGGTCTCCGAGGCGGGTCGTTGTGGGGAGATTAACTGGGATCCACACTCACCTATGGCTGAGTGTGGAGTTAGAGCACAGGTGTCAAACATGTGGCCCGGGGGCCAAGTCCAGTCCGCCAAAGGGTCCAGTCTGGCCTGTGGGATGAATTTGTGAAATACAAAAAGTACACTGAAAATATGAATAATTTTAGTTCAGGTTCCACATACAGACCAGTTTAATCTCAAGTGGATCAGATCAGTTAGATATGATTATAATAACCTATAAATAAATATGTTATGTATGTTTGACTTCTGTCGGATCAGTAAAATACTATCTTAATAACCTATAAATACTCACAACTCCACTTTTTTCTCTTTGTAAAAGTAAACATTTTCATGTCATTTTACTGTATTTACACTAAAACAAACTATCATTTCACAAAAAAACACAAATAACCTGAACAAATACGAACATTTTGAAATGTCTGAAATGAAAGTTTACCAATATTCTGCCTGTTATTAAATGTCTTGTGTATTTGTTGATCCACTGTGATCTGTAAGTCATAATTTACTAGGCCTGTAACAGTACACAAAATTTCCAGTTTGGTTTTCGGTTTTGAAAGCCACGGTTCGTTTTTTTTTTTTTTTCGGTTCGGTATGGGAAGAAAGAAAACCCCTCAAAATGTCTTTAATACATTTATGAACTTTTGAAAAATTTTTCCCCAATTTTTGGACACAATAGAAAAACAGGAATATAATTCTGCTGCTGTAAATCAAATAGAAAATAAAATAAATTATTAATATTACTTAATGTATTTTAAACATTAGTATTGCACTTTTCCCTGACAGGTAGTTTGGAACAAACAACAAAAATCTAATCCCAGTTCTGTCAGTTCACATTCTGCAGAAAAATACCAAAAAAATTCCACATAAAGTGCAACATTAACAAGAGGACAAACTGGTATTCACTTTAAACAAACTGAAGAGAAACATTGACAACAAAAAATTAATCAAATTATTTATTTTCGGACAGAGAACAAACTGTTTAGGACACTTTGTGTATGTGCATGCGTGTGCAGGGTGTGATTTGTCGGGGGGATGTTTTTGTTTTTGTTAGTTTTTTTTGGTTGGAGCTGGGGGGGGGGGTTCCATAACTAATGCTGGCATGAAACGAAAGTGAAACTTTATATTCTTTCAACGTCCAACTCTGGGTTCTGTTCCTCTGTTATACAGCGTGTGTGTGTGTGAGAGACAGACAGACAGACAGAGCTAATGTAAGTGCGTTAGAACTGCCGTAGTTCATCGGCGGTAAACAACATCCGTCTTATCACCGTCTGTTTCCTCGTTGTTGTCTTTCACTGGGACCTGAACTGATACCAAACGGGATTGTAATGATGGTGGAGGGTCTCCAGTCTCTTCCTTCCAGGTTCACATCATATTTGTTGTTGTTGTTGTTTGTTTGTTTTTTTTTTACCTTATATCAGCTGCTATTTCATACTTTGGGTCAATGTGCACGTCCTTCAATATGTCCATGTGGAACTTGCGCTGATGTAAAGTTCCGCATCAAACAACGTCTTTCATTCCTTTTTCTTTTTCTCAACATACTGTGCCATTTCGGTACAGCTGTGTACCGAACCGAACAGGTGTGTACCGAAACGGTTCGGTATGTGTACCGTTACAGGCCTATAATTTACATGTTTAAATGATCAACTGAGAGATAATATTGTTAAAATTGCACTTTGTTTTTGTAAGAAATTTCAGTTTGTTCATGCTGTTCACATTGTTTTAAAGGATAGTTGGTAGATGTAAACATTTTCATTGCATAATTTTACTTTTTTCGCTCTAAAACATAGAAGAAAATTTGGAGTTGACATTATTTATATATTATTATGTTATTATTTCACTGGTCCAGCCCACTTCAGATCAAATTTGACTTATTGTGGCCCCTGAACTAAAATGAGTTTGATACCCCAGAGTTAGAGGAATAGGTTTCACTTTCAAAGCTACCCCCCCCCCCCCCCCCCCAGCACTGACCACCAATGACAACACTGGTCAACAACAAATTTATTGTTGAAGTTTTTTGAGCTGATTTAGGATCATTTTGGTGTGCTGAATCTAAAAATCACATTAATTTTGCTCAATCAGGTCAACTTTCTGAAATATGCTACATATTGGCTTTTTAACATTTTTGCTTACATTTATGGGCATTTTCACATCATATGATACAAAATTCTTTCATATTTCTTGCAATAAACGAGTTCTGAAGATTTTACTTTTGCCAATTTATGATTAAGGGTTTTTTTAATATTGCAGGTGAATGAAATGGCTTCGACTAGAAGATCTTGCAAAAATAAGCCTGACGTATTCTGCTGCATCTGCAAAGAAAACACCATTGTACCTAACAGGAATCCTGTTAGAAAATGAATTTTTTTTTCTCTTAAAACCTATTTTGGGTGAGAACTATATAAAAAAATCAACTGATAAAGTCACAAAAATGTAATCAATTTTGTGAGAAGATCAAATTTTTCAAAATCAAATTAGCAAAAAAAACCTGACCTGATTGAGAAAAACAGATGTCATTTTTGGATTTAGCGGTGCAAAATGGTCCTAATTCAGTTGGAAAAAACCTAGACAACTTGCAAAAAACATTTTTTTGTAACCCAGTGTTACCTTTTAACCACAGGTAAAATGTTCATTGTTTCCTTCTTCCCGTTTCACAAACTAACACTAATACACGGGGGTGGGGGGGTTCTGCTCCATCACACACTTTGTCATTTCTCCCATGATCCTCTGCTGCCCTACTAAGGTTTCAGTGCTGCTTCTAACTTAGTACCTGTGGTTCTCTCTCTCACACGCCCTCTTGTTTGTGTTCTATCCTTGACTTATAGCCCTTAGAAGCATGTGTGTGTGAGGTTACTCCACACACCGCAGCGTTTCTCCAATAACAGGAGGAATTAGTGAACGGAACACCCAACATCTGTGGAAAACTGTGTTCCAAAGTTCAGTGCAGGGTAATAGGAGGTTTGTGTCGTCTGAAATACACTATATGGACAAAAGTATGTGGACACGTTCAATTCAGGTGTTTCTTTTCTAACAGGTGTCTGGGATACAAAACAATAATGACTAATGTCAGAATATAGTTTTATATTATGGGATAAATATCATTGCTTTGGTTAGTTATTGATGTTTATAAACTATATGGACAAAAGTATTGGGACACATCATGTCTACAGCTGTAAGATGTCCTGTTCATGAGGATTTCAGATATAAACATCAATATTTCCTTAAAGTTTAATATGAGATTTTTCTTCCTAAGTGAGATGTGAAGATTGTGGTAGAAAATTATTATTTACAGTCAGAGCATGAAAAATATTTTAGAAAGTTAGAGGAAGAACATTTAAAATCATAGTCATGGACAAAAAAACAAACAAACAAAAAAACAAAAATCAGTGTTGAGAGAAATTAAGTAAAATCCATCGCTGAGGCATTTTGGGAATAAATATTTAAACTAAACTAACCAATGCAAAGATATTTATCCCAATATAAAACTATGTTATGTCGTTTATCATTATTATTTTGTATCCTAGACCCCTGTTAGAAAAGAAACACCTGAATTCAACATGTCCACATACTTTTGTCCATATAGTGTATGACTTATCACAATTGTGCTATGAGGCTAACGAGAGACGGCATATTTACACTGATTTTATGTCGCTGTAAGTAAATGCAATAAACAACCTGGTTCCATAGGCAGTACTTTTAACAGCTGATTTATATCACATTAGATGACTTCCAATATGTTTTTATTTAGTAAAACCTCTTTGTTTCGATCTAGAGCCAATGTAGAGCTGCAGCTATTGATTATTTTTGAAATGCAAAAATTACATTATTATTAATATTGGATATACATATGTTAACAATCGAGGATTTTAAAATCATTTCAGTTCAGGGATCACACATAGAACACTATGATCTAAAGTGGGTCAGACCAGTAAAGTACTATCATAAGAACCTGTAAATATTGAAAAGTCTCTTTGTTTTAGTGTAAAAAAGTAAAATTACATGAAAATGTTTACATTTACAAACAAAAAATGTGAATAACTTGAACAAATATGAAATGTCTTAAGGGAAATCGGTATAATTGTACCAATATTCTGTCTGTTATTCAATGTTTTGTGTATTTGTAGATCCACTGTGATATGTAAGTTTTAATGTACTTGTGTAAATGATAAACTGAGGCAGAATATTAGTAAAATGAAAGTCATTTTTCTTAAGACATATCAGGTTGTTCCTCTTATTCCCATTTTTTTTCTCCAAAGTTTTTTTTATTGAATTTTTTATATTGTAGCAATCCTAACTGTACAATTGAATATATATAAAATATAACAACATAGTTATGTACCCCCACTCTAACAGAGTCCCAACCCTGATGCACCTCATACTCCAACAAAAATATATACACATCCAAAATGAATACATGAAATGAATTCATTAAAATAATAATTAAAAAAATATATATATGTATGTATATATATATATATATATATATATATATATATATATATATATATATATATCCTTAGTTACAATGAGAAATTGTTTGTGTCCATCTTTTCAATATATAAGAAGACAGGCTGCCACATTACATAGAATTTGGCTACATTGCCTCTTGTATATCTTATTTTCTCTAATGTCACATAGTTCATAAAATCTTTAATCCAGAGGTTGAATGTCGGTGGATTTCTGTCTTTTCCATTTAAGTAGAGTGAGTCGACGAGCTATGGAAGTTGTGAAGGCAATGATGTTCTTCCAATTCTTGTTGAGGTGTGTATTCTGTGGAATCACTCCAGGTATCGCAGTGAGTACATGACATTCTACTGGGGTTTCAAAGATCTCTGAAAAGAAATTAACCCTTTGATGCATGAATTATGAGAACGTTAGTCCAGATGTTTTTTTCCTGAGTGTTTTTACTACTCTTTAGACAGGAAAAAAACAATGTTATTGAACATTTTTTAATGAACCTATTTTTTATGGAGTTACAAAAATGTCCACTCAGCTGGACACCATGTGTTCAATGTTTAATTTTTGAAGCAAAGAAACATGTCTTTAACCCTTTCATCCACACCGCCCCATACTCCCGCTGGTATTCTCATTCTGTGTACGCATCCGCCAGCACCCGGAAAACAGATGGAATGTACGCAGAGGACGGACAGAACGCTGTGTCTGTCTGCGTCTTTAATATTACTTGCAGTCAGTGTTACTTTTGTCACCGTCATTTATTGTGAAAAATCTCCACACTCCCCACACATTATTCCACCGCTGCATACCTGCTGCACTGAACTGTGAATGTCACACGGTTGTAAGTGGTATCGGTGCATTTGCATCGGATATCTTTTATGAGTACGAGTACACACACTGAGTATTGGAGCCGATGCTGATACTCGTATCGGTGCATCCCTAGTAAATATCCCAAACTTTTTGAATCCATGTATTGTTATTCACATTTTAAGGAAACTTTGTAAACGTGAACATTTTCATAATGTTGTTGTTACTTCACTGGTCCGGTCCACTTCAGATCATATGTGGAACCTGAACTAAACTGATCTTAACACCCCTGATACAGTGTATTTGTTTATGACATTTCAGAGTCGATGTCTAGCTCCAAAAGATGAATGTCCAAGTCCAAAGGCGCACAGGGCCAGATTTCAGGGCCATGTCTAAGTTGGGTTCAGGGGCTGAGGGGAGCCACATGACCGGTGATTCATGAGGACGCTCATAGAGCTGTCACCCTGGGGGCAGGTGTTTCTTCCTCTCACACACACCGACACACACATACGGCGGAAAACGGAGTCTGACCTCATGCCCAAACGCTGCAAGATGGTGGTCGGATGGCTGGCAGAAGAGTCCGGTTGCTGGACTCTCGCACACAGCGTCTGAAACCCGATCGACTTGGCGAGGGTGCGGTATCATATTAAAACTTATAGCGTGTCCCGCTGATAGATGCCTCTGGTGGTGTTGGCCGCTCGCCACTGTTGCCACATTTGTCTCTGATTCCAGGACAGTTTACTTACAGAACTGGCACCCGTTACCACCTATCGGTTCTGTGTTTTACAGACTTCGCCACAACACGTTCCTCATCGACTCGAAAACATTTTCACTTGAGATTTCATTAACGTAAATAATCCGAAAAACCATTATTTAGATGTGTTTGTGCTTTAATTTGCAGTAAAACCTCATTAGAGCCGGAGGGATCACGTCTCTGTGTTTAGTTAAAGGGATTATGTGGTTGAGGAGATTATTTATAAACTGTTGCTCGTGATGAGCTGGAGGTGGGGTTACATAAACGAACCAGGCCGTTGGTAATAATAGACGAGCTCTGAAGCCCCCCCCCTAAAGACCGGAGATGAGTGGACCCCAAATGACCTGTGATATTTCTAATTAGACATTTGGAAGAGTCTTCATGTCACAAGGTTTTGACATTTCTTGTTACGTTTATTTAGTCTCATGTTAACTTTTCACTTAACTTATTTAACTCTATTAAACTTTACGGCCAGTTTGTTCTGAGCTACTGTGAAGGCGTCATCTTCGTCGTCTTCATCATCTTCAGCGTCGTCTTCATTAGCATTTTCTTCAAACATCTTCTCCAGTGAAACTACTGGTTGAATTCATTTAAAAAAAAATATGTATCTTCCTTGGGACAATGTCTTCAAAGTTTGTTTACGGTTTTGAGAAATTTAGATTTTAAAATTTTTTACTAATTTTTGAAGCATTAAAAATGTGCCGATACTTCTAATGGTCCATATTTTAATGGTTTATATCATGTAAATGGTTACAGATATCAATATAGTTACTGTTGACTTTCATTTGGGTCCATGACCTTTGACCTCAAAAGGTCAAACTCAAGGTCACTAATGTCTACATTTCAACAATCTTCTCCAACACTACCAGTCAGATTCAGTTCCGATTTTTAAAAAAAAAAAATTTTTAATGTACCTTCCTTGGAACAAAGTCTATAAAGTTTGTTCAGTTTTGAGAAATTTAGATTAATTGAATTTTTGATGAATGTTTGAAATATTTAATATGTGCCTTTCCTTCTAATGGTCCATATTTTGATGGTTTATATCATGTAAATAGTTACAGATATCAGTATAGTTCCTATTGATCACTGATAGAAGTCATATATGGACTTTCATTTGAGTTCATGACCTTTGACCTTGAGTGACCTCAAAGGGTCAAACTCAAGGTCACTGATGTCTACATTTCAACAATCTTGTCCGAAACTACCAGTCGGATTCATTTCTGATTTTTTTTTTTCTATATCTTCCTTGGGACAAAGTCTATAAAGTTTGTCCATAGTATGAAGAAATTTGGATTTTTTTGTTTTTTACAAATTTTTGAAATAGTCAACATGTGCCTTTACTTCCAATGGTCAATATTTAGATGGTTTATAACATAGGAATGGTTACAGATGTCAGTATAGTTACTTTAAAGCACTGATAGAAGTCATATATGGACTTTCATTTGGATTCATGACCTTTGACCTTGAGTGACATTGAAGGGTCAAACTCAAGGTCACTAATGTCTACATTTCAACAGTCTTCTCTGAAACAACCAGTTGGATTCATTTCCGAATTTTTTTTTTTTTTTTTAATGTATCTTCCTTGGAACAAAGTCTGTAACGTTTGTTCAAAGTTTTGAGAAATTTGGATGTTTGAATTTTGTATGAATTTTTAGAATATTAAACATGTGCCTTTCCTTCTAATGGTCCATATTTTGATGGTTTATAACATGTAAATGGTTACAGATATCAATATAGTTGCTATTGATCAGTGATAGGAACTCATATATGGACTTTGATTTGAGTCTATGACCTTTGACCTTGACTGACCTCAAAGGGTCAAACTCAAGATCACTAATGTCTACATTTCAACAATCTTGTCCGAAACTACCATTTGGATTCATTTCTGATTTTTTTTTTCTGTATCTTCCTTGGGACAAAGTCTATAAAGTTTGTCCATAGTATGAAGAAATTTGGATTTTTTTTTTTTTTTTTTTTTTTTTTTTTTTACAAATTTTTGAAATAGTCAACATGTGCCTTTACTTTCAATGGTAAATATTTAGATGGTTTATAACATAGAAATGATTCCAGATATCAGTATAGTTACTTTAAAGCACTGATAGAAGTCATATATGGACTTTCATCTGGGTTCATGACCTTTGACCCTGAGTGACCTCAAAGGGTCAAACTCAAGATCACTAATGTCTACATTTCAACAATCTTGTCCGAAACTACCAGTCGGATTAATTTCTGATTTTTTTTTTCTTTTTCTGTATCTTCCTTGGGACAAAGTCTATAAAGTTCGTCCATGGTATGAAGAAATTTGGATTTTTTTGTTTTTTTCACAAATTTTTGAAATATTCAACATGTGCCTTTACTTCCAATGGTCAATATTTAGATGGTTTATAACATAGGAATGGTTACAGATATCAGTATAGTTACTTTAAAGCACTGATAGAAGTCATATATGGACTTTCATTTGGATTCATGACCTTTGACCTTGAGTGACCTTGAAGGGTCAAACTCAAGGTCACTAATGTCTACATTTCAACAATCTTCTCTGAAACTACCATTCAGTTTCATTTCTGACTTTTTTATGTATCTTCCTTGGAACAAAGTCTATAAAGTTTGTTTAAAGTTTTGAGAAATTTGGATGTTTGAATTTTGTATGAATTTTTAAAATATTAAACATGTGCCTTTCCTTCTAATGGTCCATATTTTGACGGTTTATAACATGTAAATGGTTACAGATATCAATATAGTTGCTATTGATCACTGATAGGAACTCGTATATGGACTTTGATTTGAGTTCATGACCTCTGACCTTGAGTGACCTCAAAGGGTCAAACTCAAGGTCTCTAATGTTTACATTTCAACAATGTTCTCAGAAACTACCAGTCAGATTCATTTCCGATTTATTTTTTATTTTTTATTTTTTTTATATAGCATCCTTGGAACAAAGTCTATAGTTTGTTCAAAGTTTTGAGAAATTTGGATTTTTGAATTTTTTACAAATTCTTTGAAATATTAAACATGTGCCTTTACTTCTGATGGTCCATATTTTGATGGTTTATATCATGTAAATGGTTACAGATATCGGTATAGTTCCTATTGATCACTGATAGAAGTCATATCTGGACTTTGATTGAATTAGTTGAGTTCTCCTCCAGGGAAAGCCCCGCCCACTTCTGTTGGGAGATTGATCTGCATCGAAACCGCAGGACTGGAACATAGAACAGAACCTGACAACCTCACACATTCAACTGAGGATTGATTCAGATAGAACTGACGTACAGGGATATTGGTGTTATTTATTTATTTTTTTAGTTGAAGGAATATTAACTCTGGTCAATAGTCAAACATAAATGACCATAAAACACATTTTAAAAGTAAAATAGAAGACGACGTTTTTGAGTGACTGTAGAAATATCGCGCATTGTGGACTCGACAGAAAATACACTAGATTTCACAATATTAAGCCAAAAGGAACAAAATTACTACAATGTGAATTATTCAACAAGATAAAAACAACCTCACAAGACAGTAACTTGTTTTTTGTTTTTTTTAACACTTTATTTTTAGCAGGTTTTACATTTTTAACAAACAGATAATAAAACAGAAAGTAAAGACATACAAAACAAGAGACGTCAACAAGCACAGACAGGGTAGTATCAAGAATTAAAGTACAACGATAAATATGTGGGTCAATGAGTCATAATTTTATCCCATCATAATAAGAAGGTTGAGATAGTTTGGGTATTGTCCTGTTTCAGTCCAAATCAGATGATTCAGATATATTCTCATATTGCATCCGATCATGTCCCGTAAACCTGCTGACATAGCTACATCCATCATTTTTCATAAACATTTGTGCACATTTTCCTGAAATGCATATTTACACATGTTGATTATAAAACACACAGATGTTGACATATATGTGTATATCTCATGAGAAAAAACAAGGTGCTGTCCTATTGGGGCGTCACATCTTCTGGGATAGATGTCTATTTTAGCCGATAATTAGTAAATTTGAGCAACTTGTGGTTTTAAATTAAAAGCTGTAACAAGACACAAGAAGAAAAACTTACGAAAGATCTTTTTGGGTCTAAACACATATTTTATTTTCTATTAAAGTAACATTTAATAATGTTGTAGCTGTTGAAATGGGACCGACACATCTGCACATACTGATCTATGAACTTATCGCATTTTTTTTCCACAGTTATTTTTTATTGACTTTTTTTTTTTACAGCAGTAGTGCAAAAAAAAATGTCTAAACAATAGGAATTATTGTTTTTATACAGAAAAGAACATACAAAACACACATACAACAAAACACATAAAAAAAACATCACGAACTGATTACATTTTGAGGGATCATTTTCATTCTTTAATTGTTCGTATTAAATATGCAGTTTTGGTATATTCGGTTCCATCTATTCCATTGCAAGGTCATTTTACGGTTTATATTCACTTCCATTAGCACATGAGAACTAATATAGAAGCATTTTGCAGTTTCTACTTCTGCTCTTTTAGTTTTTATTGCAACACCTTTACTTCTATTGGAGTATTCATGAACCATTTACTTAAGTAGTTAGATGAATAAGAGGAAGAGTCAATAATAAATACATAAAATACCTTAAATAAGTAATAAAATGTCTGCAGTGATTGATGGAGGTACAACACATGTACGTATGGAGGGGATAGTTTCAGCAAATTAATCAAATCAACGTAAAAAAACCCAGACTGTCGAGGATTCAGGCTCATATTTTCATGCACCGCATTAAAAAAAAAAAGAACTGTGACGAGCTGTGAATTCCTCATCCCGCTTCAACACCAGAATTCCTCGCTGTTCACTTTTTATTGAGACGCCAGCGGAGGATTTGAGTCAGGAATCCGTGTTATGCAGGACGACAATCCGGCGAATGTGGCCCAGTTTTAACACCGGTAACCTCATCCAGGAGCCACTGCTTCGGTTTCTGGGATCAACGTCGACTCGTCTGCGTCCTGCTGGGTGAAGTTCACACCCGCCGCTGTTAAGTCAACGCTAAGCTGTTATCGAATCGCGTATAGAGGCGGCGCTACGGAGACGAACGCGAAATCACACCTAATGACAAGAGGCGACAATTTATCATCAGGCTGTTTTTACAGTTGGAGGTTTTAGTGCATTTTCCTTGACATTTAGTATCTTACTCTGTTGTTTTACTGCTTAATTCATTTACTGCTTTAGTAAAATTCACTTTTAGTCCCTTTTTTGCACATCGGCTGTATTAAAAGGAACAGCGGTTGGATGTAGCAAAGTACATTTAGTGCAAGTTTTTTCCATTTTCTGCTGATTTCTTCTTTTCCACTACATCTCAGATGCAAATATTGTACTTTTTACTTGACTACATTTGTCTGAACAGTTTTACCTCCTGATTCGGTTTTTTATCTTTATTGAATTTTTCATATAACTCAAAAATAAAAAGAATAAATACAAATGTAAAGCAAGAGGCTGTAGAGACATGAATGGAAGGTAATGCCATGTGTGACAAAAATAAAATACAGTTTCTGTTCCTTCACATATACAAGATGTCATTATGAACAGCCAAATATAGAGACACAAACCAGCATAGATAAGCACATAAACAAACAGTGCTGTCTTAGACCCCCCCCCAATCACCACCAAAATTCAATCATTTGTTCTTTGTGCCAGTATCAACATTTCCTGAAAATTTCATCAAAATCCTTCCATAACTTTTGGAGTAATCTTGCTAACAGACAGAAGAAAAAGAAGACATAAATCATTAAACATATGCGAAGAACTTGTATAAAGAGGTTAAAACAGATGTAATGGGTTCAGTAGTATCTTTAAACAGCACTAGGATGTAATATACACGTTAATACAGCAGTAAAATGAATTAAAACTATCAGTTCTAGTAGCAAAAAACTGACAGGCACCATAACTGTGTGATAATTACACTGACTTTTCATATTTAAAGGAGCTAAATGTAGTGTTTCTACTTTGAAATACAAAAAAAATAAAATAAAATTATCGGTGTTTAGAAAATAGAGCTGTGAAGTTCTGCCAAAGATGACAATGTATTGAACTGTAACGATATGAACTGAATTTACTTCCACTAGAGGGAGTAGTGAGTCACTCTACCAGCCAAGGCCAAGTTGACGATGAGAACCATAAAGAAACAACTTCTTGAATCAAAGAAAAGAAGTGGTAAAAATAGAAGCGTGGTGAGTTTGATTCTGAGGCTTATGAAGGTATAAAGTTATTATGGGATGTTCTTTATCGTTGCTAAGTTGCTGTTTGTTGATCCGCGGTTCAGACTAAACTGACAGTTCTGACCTTGTTTGTTGGATTCAAACAGATCTTTAATTCAGTTATTGACGACACAAACCAACAGAAAACAGAAGTGATTAGTGTTTTTACTCTGACTGTTTTCAGTCTGAAAACAGAGCTAAGCTAACAGAGCTAAGCTAAGATAAACTTGTTGACGCAGCACGTGAATATTATAAGACACAGTAGTCACTTTTCCATTGCGCAAAACTTGACTGATACTTATTAAATGTGGAAAAAAAACAGAAGTGCGTAATGTCTGTTTTTCCATTAAATCACAAATGCGATGATTTATTGATTTATTATCGCGAGATGACACGAGAAGTCATTCCATAAACATGAACGTAAATATGGTGTTGATTTACAGATATATTCATTATTATTATATGTTACTCCTCTATCTCATGCTAAATTTAAAAATGATTCCGTTTCCTGGTGTGTCCACACATACTGTAACATGTTTCTTTTAAAACTCTTCTTCTTCGCTTGTTGTAATGTCCGTTTTTTTAAATTCACATGACTCTAAATTCGGAAAAAGGTCTTTCCTTTTCAGTTTTGAGTGATATACCATTTGCACTACGCCCAAAAAACCCTCTCTTGTCAGCACAAAAACTTATGATGAAAAACGAGACTTTTGGCGGAATTGTCGTTATTCCATTAGGTAAATTTTTATTTTTATGCACAAGTTATATTCACGCAATTTGAGGGTCAATGGAAAAGCAACTAGTGTTATTTTTAGCAACTGTTAAAATTAGCATCTATGAGTTTTAGTTTTTGAGGAAAACTTGATGATTCCATTCAACAGATGTGTGGAAACAATAAACTTTATACTTTATTCAGTGATTCGATGGTGGTTTTGGTTCAACTAAGTGTTTTTTGGTACCGGACTTTATAAATATTAATACTACATATGAACTCCTTCAAAGTACATTTTGCTGAAAATACTTGTGCTTAACTTCTACAGCAGGGATGTCAAACATGCGGCCCAGTCTTTAATTGAATTAAGCAAAAAAATTAGCTTGAATTGAGGAAAAAATCTTGAATTAAGCCCAAAAAATGTTCAATTAAGTAAAAAAAATCTTCAATTAAGCCAAAAAAAACCCTCAAATATAGCAAAAAATCTTGAATTAAGCCAAAAAAAATCTGCAATTAAGTAAAAAAAAAAACATCTTGACTTAAGCCAAAAAAAATCTTCAATTAAGTAAAAAAAAAAAATTCAATTAAGCCCAAAAAAAAAAAAATCTTCAATTAAGTCAAAAAATCCTGAATCAAGCCAAAAAATCTAGAATTAACAACTTAATTTTTTTTTCTTTAAGTACAAAAATAACATTAAATTATGAAAATATTTACATTTACAAACTATCCTGTAACACTAAAATATGAATAACCTGAATAAATATGAACAACCTGAAATGTCTAAAGAAAATTAAGCACGTTAAGGTGAGGAATAATATTGTTAAAATTGCACTAAATTTTCTTACGTTTTTTTAATTTAAATTTAAATTTCATTTTTTTCTTTTTTCTTTTTTTTTGGGGGGGGATAGTTTATAAAAATAAGTATTTTCATAATTTAATGGGTTTTTTTTTACACTAAAACAAAGACAAAATTTTGGAGTTGTCATTATTTATAGGTTATTATGTTATTATTTTATGGTCCGGCCCACTTCAGATCAAATTTAGCTGAATATGGCCCCTGAACTAAAATGAGTTTGACACCCCTGCTCTACAGAGTATTTTAACACAAGTAAGAGTCCATTTTACTGCGCAGTGACTTATTTTCCTTTCATATTAAAATGAAATGTTGCTAATTTACATACTTATATTAAAGTTATGATTTAGATCCAGTAGTTGAAGTTGGACTAGAGTATTCTCACAGTGCAGTATAAGTATTATTACTGTAGTAAAAGGGCTGATTGGGTGAAATTACATATTTTATTTTCTAATTATGTCGCATTTAATAATATTATAGCTGATGAAACGGGTGCACGTACTGATCTATGAACTCGTCACATGTTAACGGATCATTTTCATTCCAGATGAATCCGCTAATTATTCCCTCAGTGTATCAGCTATTTATTCCATTAATAAAATACAAAAATAGTGAAAAAGCAGTTTTCAGTTTCCCTTGAGTGTAAACGAACGTCTTTGAAATGTCTGATGTTCATGTTCACATCACAGTGGTTCACAAGTATTTCTAAACTCCAGTCTTTAAAATTTTTTACTCCAGTAAAAGATCTGAATACTTTCACCTCTGCACTCCTGCTGTACATTTCTTTTTTTTTCTTACCATGAACCTTCCTCTCTCTGTTTTGTTTCTTGCAGATGCATTTCAGTATTTCTGCTTTAAATACTGAATAGAAAATGAAAAATCTTTCTGCATAAACTCCTCTGTCGATCAAAGAGAAAAGGTTTCCGGGTTAGAAGAAAGAATTCGTGTTGCGATAGAAGTGCATTAGTGAGGCTTTTGATGTGACACTGAGGAATTTCGCGGAACATTACAAGCCGTTATTAACTATTTTATTGTAAGCAAGTCAAATTATTGTCTTGCGTCATCTGATAAAGACACAAACTGCTCTGTTGCAGCTCTAATGGAGTAATTTACAGTTATTTGTGCATTGTAGAACCTCAAACATGAACTGATATTTCCCTTTTATTAATCTGTTTTTGAAATATTCGGCCCATTTTTCTACCTCACACAAATGTTCTGATGTTCATGAAGTTAATAGAAATAAAAATGCCCCTCATAGTTTTTTTTTTTTAAACCTGAATTGATAGAAACACAGCTCTGCGCTCATGAGATCGGTTTGTTAACAGTGAAAGCGGACGAGAGCTCGCTGGTCTAAGCTCGAAGATTCTCAAGATTCCCTGCAGCATAGCAGCCGTGCTTCGCAGTGTTTCTGCAGCTTGTTAAGAGGGGATGCCTGGCATGGTTCAGCCCGTGTATATTTTCATTTAGTCTGAATGCTTGGCACACTGGGGCAGTAAACGGAGAGGCAAGGTGGGCATACATAGCATAGTTACTTTGCACTTGTATGTGATGAAAGAAAACATTCATTAACAGATCTAATTTACATTGCTCGCCAAAGGCAGCGAGGGGAGCGTGGCCGGGCAGAAGTCATGTGATTAACACAACGCCACACACACACACACACACACACACACACACAACAACACAAACACAACAACACAAACACAGATGCACAGAAACAAATCGTCAAAACTTAAACCCCCACTTTCTGTTCCTGACCTTATTGGTTTGTTGTAACTCGAAGTTTAACAAGATTATATTTGTGCGGCAGCAAACCTGGACCTGTACGTGTCCTGAAATTACAACGGCGTATTAGGGCCACATAAGAAAATAAAAACGCTTGTCACTACGAGAATAAAGTCGTTAATTAACGAGAATAAAGTCATTATTTAATGAGAATAAAGTTGTAGTTTTAAAAAACTCTTTGTTTAATGAGAATAAAGTCATTGATTAGCGAAAATAAAGTTGTACTTTTATGAGATTAAAATTGTAATATTTTGAAAATTCGACAGAATTTCCGGTTTTACAGCGAGGGCAACAAGCAAAGCAGGAACTTTCCCTTCTGTTGAACTGAAAGAATCCTCACAGTTTGTTCAGAAACACAAACCCTCTGTGTCTAGTTCTCTGGTGTTTCCACTGGTGAACAGGTGAACACTTCATCAGTTTCTCCTCCACAAAAGATTTGCAAAAAAAATCAGTTCGGTTCTTTCAACAAACCCAGATGTGTGCAAACTGTCTTCAAAGTCCTCAGACTAATGTGTTTATGGAGGACAGACTCAGTATTTGGCCTTTGTGTCTAAACCCCAAATGAAAGGAGAACTGAACTAAATGTTCACAGGTCTACATTATTCAATGAGTGGGTACAACTTTATTCTCATTATATTATGACTTTATTCTCGTTAAATGAGTTTTTTTTTAAAACTACGACTTTATTCTTGTTAAATAATGACTTTATTGTTGTTAAATAACTATTTTATTCTCGTTAAATAATGAGTGTTTTAAAACTACGACTTTATTCTCGTTAAATAACGACTTTATTCTCCTTAAACAATGACTTTATTCTCGTAGTGACAAGTGTGGTTTTTTTTGTTATGTGGCCCTAATACGCCGTCGTATGAAAAAACCAACGTCTCACCATCATATTTGACTGCAGTGATAAAGACGTGTTAGATGTAGTCTCTTTTCCATTAGACATCTGCGCAAAACTTTACAGATATTTACTAAATGTGGAAAAAACAGAAGTGCGTAATGTTGGTTTTTCCATTAAATCACAAATGCAATGATTTGTTTATTTATTATTGTGAGATGACACGGGAAGTCATTCCATAAACATGGTGATGAACGTAAATATGGTGTTGATTTACAAATATATTCTTTTTTTTTTTAAACAATATCTTTATTGAACTCTATATAACACAATAATTAACAATATACTCAACATAAAGCAAACAATAAGCAACATATTCCCCCCAAATAAATAAATAAATGAATGAAAGCAAAAAAAGTTAAGTAAATAAAAATAAAATAAGCGTAAATAAACAGCATACGGCTCCATAAATTAGCACCATTGTCAAAATTAATTGGTCTCATAACATCTGAGAAACTCAGTTAAAGGTGACACACACACACACACACACACACACACACACACACACACACACACACACACACACACACACAACAACACAAATACACACACAACAACACAAACACAGATGCACAGAAACAAATCGTCAAAACTCAAACCCCCACTCTGTGTTCCTGACCTTACTGGTTTGTTGTAACTCAAAGTTTAACAGGATTATATTTGTGCAGCAGCAAACCTGGACCTGTACGTGTCCTGAAATAACCAACGTCTGACCATCATATTAGACTGCAGCGATAAGGACGTGTTAGAAGTAGTCACTTTTCCATTGGACATCTGCGCAAAACTTTACCGATATTTACTAAATGTGGAAAAAACGTAAGTGCGTACACGTCTGTGCAAAGCTCAGTTTTTCCGACTGTGTGGACTCTGTCACTCTGCTCAGCGGAAAGTCTTCACATCGACCTGTTTTAAATGTGACATTGAGTTGATTGTCATGAGAAATGTAGGAAAATGGTACGAACGACTATGAAACCTCGAACATCTGCAGACTGAGTCCATGCCACTCGCAGTACAGTCACAGTACGCCTGACTCTGTGGGAGCCTTAAAGATAAAAAAGAAAAAGAAAAACAAATAGTATTTACCCTTAAAGACATAGAGCTACTTTTGTGGCGATTACCACATGGATTTTTCCTCTACGTTCAACCTTTCATTACTGATCTATCACCATTTATTATAATAATATCCTTACTTTGTTTTTTTTTTCTTTTTTTTTTTTTAATTCAAGAAAGGAAAAACAATATGTGATGCATTTTAGATCCAATGTTTTAATTTGGTTTTCGTAGTTAATCCCAGTGGTTCTCAAATGGGGGTACGTGACGGCACTCCAGGGGGTACGTGAGATTTTAAAATATATTTAAAAAGTAGCATCCATGCACAAATCCTTTAAAAATAAAGAGCTTGATCACAGCAGTTGCCTCCCTGCCGCCAAGAATGACTAAGATCCTCAGCAAAGCACAAGCCCAAGTGTCTGTCTGAAATGTCTAAATGCAGAAACACTCAGTTCAGCGCAACAATGCAATATTCAGTGTTGACCGTTGGTAATGCTGTCAGTCTTCTTTTTAATTATTAAATAGATATTTTAAGATGACACACATTTTTTTTTTTTTTTTTAGCAGTTTCTGCTTATATTTAAAATTAAGTTAATGATTTCTTTTTGAGAACAGATCTTTACTATGGTCCCAAAGGAGGACACTTTATGTTGAAAATTATTTTTATGTAGACAAATATTTATTTATAATTAAGTTAACCCTTTCATGCATAAGTCACTCCAGTGGACAGTTCTTCTCCAGCTGTTCTCTTGTATATTCGTTGGTTTTGTTGTTTTAGTTCCATATCAGCCAACACAGTGGACACTTACGCACCATCCCAAACACTGACATTCAGACCATTACTGTAACTGTGCTGTTCCTGATAAACCTGATCTACACTAACATGTTTTAGTGTAAATCAATTGTTATTTGTTAGACAAGAAAGTTTTTTTTTTTTGCATATTATCTCCATGAAGTGAGTAATTACTAGCATTAGAATATGTTAAAATGTGACAAGACATCAGATTAGCAGCATTAAAAATGTTTTTATTTCATTGTTTTCATATCACTTTCTGATATTGGGTTTCACACACGTTTCTTTTCTTCAAAAATTAAGTGCATGGATATTTTTGTAACTCCATAGAAAAAAAATTGATCACAAAAATTTGGAGTTCTGATCATTTATAGGTTATTATGATGACAGTATTTGACTGATCCGACACACTGCAGATTAAATTGGCTTGTATGTGGAACCTGAACTAAAAGGATTAACCCTCTCATGCATAAGTCCCTACAGTGGACAGTTCTTCTGCAGCTGTTCTCTTGTATATTCATGGGTTTGTTGTTTTAGTTCCATATCAGCCAACACAGTGAACACTTACGCACCATCCCATACACTGACATTCAGACCATTACTGTAACTGTGCTGTTCCTGATAAACCTGATCTGCAGTGACATGTTTAAGTGTAAATCAAATGCTATTTGTTAGACAAGAAGGTTTTTTTTTTTTTTTTGCATATTATCTCCATGAAGTGAGTAATTACCAGCATTAGAATATGTTAAAATGTGAGCAGACATCAGATTAGCAGCATTAAAAATGTTTTTATTTCATTGTTTTCATATCACTTTCTGATATTGGGTTTCACACACATTTCTTTTCTTCAAAAATTAAACGCATGGATATTTTTTAACTCCATAGAAACATTTTTTTTTTTTATCACATTGTTTCTTTTCGTGCCTAAGGAGGAATAAAAACACTGAAGAAAAAAATCTTGACTAAGGTTCTCACAATTCATGTATGAAAGGGTTGATTATTTCTTTTTGAGAACAGATCTTTACTATGATCCCAAAGGAGGACACTTTATGTTGAAAATTTTTTTAACGTAAACAAATATTTATTTATAATCAAGTTAATTCTTTCTTTCTTTTTTTAGTTATATCTTTTTATTTCCAAATAGTTCAAGAGAGACCACTACAAATGGATTTCCAAAGTTTAATAAATCAGACACTGATGGCACAGCTCTCTGTTTTAAGTCATTTTTTTCAACCAAAAATGCTTTGCGCTGGTTAGGGGGTACTTGGCTGAAAAAATATTTCACAGGGGGTACATCACTGAAAAAAGGTTGAGAACCACTGGTTTAACCAACCGAATTCGCTCCCTCCCACCCTTCCCACATACATACAAACTGCCATTAAACATGTACCAACAAATAAACAAAATAATAATAATAATAATAATAATATCCTTACTGATCATGCAGATCACATGTTTTTTTATGAAAGGATGGCTTGTAAAGTTAATATTTGTATGATTTAATGTTTTTTATTGCATTAAAAAAAAGAGAAAACTTGGAGTTGTCCTTATTTCTAGGTTATGTTGTTATTTTACTGGTCTGGCCCAGTTTGACGGCCCTGCAACGCATCACATTCTGTAACAACATCAGCGTTCGTAGAAGGGATGCAAATTAATTCATTAATCATTAGTTGGTTGACCTTGTCGATTGATTAACGATTAATTGATAAGCAGTGATTTTCCTGACAACCTGAATTTCTCTTTCCATAGGGTCTAGAACAGGGGTGTCAAACATGCAGCCCGGGGGCCAAATGTGGCCCGCCGAAGGGTCCAGTTCGGCCCCTGGGATGTTTTTGCCAAGTGTAAAAATTCCACAGTCTTGAATTGAATTAAGTAAAAAATAAAAATTAGCTTGAATTAAGGAAAAAAATCTTGAATTAAGAAAAAAAAAACTTTAGTTGAGTAAAAAAAAATCTTCAGTTAAGTAAAAAAAATCTTCAATTAAGCAAATTTAGCAAAAAAAAATCTTGAATTCAACCCAAAAAAAATCTTAATTTAAGTAAAAAAAAAAAAATCTTCAATTAAGCCAAAAAAAAAGTCTTCAATTAAGTAAAAAAAATCTTGAATTAGGCCAAAAAAATCTAGAATTAACAACTTAAATTTTTTTTTCTTTGTTTTAGTGCAAAAAATAACATTAAATTATGAAAATATTTACATTTACAAACTATCCTGTAACACTAAAATTTGAATAACCTGAACAAATATGAACATCCTGAAATGTCTAAAGACAATTCAGCACAATTTTAATATTTTTTCTGCCTGTTCCTCAGTGTTTAGTGTCTTTGTAGATCTGATCCATAATGCACATGTAGAAATGATAAGTTGAGGAATAATATTGTTAAAATTACACTAAATTTTCTTACATTTTTTAATTTAAATTTCAGTTTTTTCAGTTTTTTTTTTTTTTTTTTTTGTTGGGATAGTTTATAAAAGTAAGTATTTTCATAATTTAAGGTTTTGGGTTTTTTTTTTTTTTTTTACACTAAAACAAAGACAAAAATTTGGAGTTGTCATTATTTACAGGTTATTATGTTATTATTTTACTGGTCCGGCCCATTGCAGATCAAATTTAGCAGAATATGGCCCCTGAACTAAAATGAGTTTGACACCCCTGGTCTAGAAGAATAAAAGCAAGATATTGTTTATATACTTCATGAAAAAAGCAGGTCATGTTCCTTAACGACTGATTTATTGAACCACCGGATACAGTACAGGCAATGACATTTATGTAGAACTAAATAAATTCTGCAGAGAAATTCAATAAAATAAATGGATCTGAAGAGGGGCAGTTTAGAAGAAAAGGGCATTTCTGACTGCACCACTGACACGATGGGGCCAGATTTCAGTTCATAGCATCGTTATGAGAACCATAGGTCTCTAAAAAGTCAACTTTCAGCTTTTTCATCATGCATTTTCCAACAAATCCAGAGTTTATTCAGGTTAAGAGAGACGAGAGAGGAAAACTTAAAGCTGCAGCTTCTCACAGTCATTCATAACATTCACTTTTTTCACTGTAAAATGTAAAATAACAAAAGCTACAGATAAATATACTGGAGTAAAAACTATATTTACCACAGAGATGCATTGGAATACACTAGGGATGCAACGATATGAAAATTTCATATCTCGGTTATTGTGACCAAAATTATCGCGGTTATCATTATTATCGTGGTATTGTTGAAATTGTGCTCAAAATGTTCAAAAAGTACTAATACACACACTGAAATAATTTAACCAAGTTGTATTTAGAAAAAAATAAAATAAAAAAATATAATAAAATAACAGCACAATGTACTTTGTTAGCAGAAACATTCAAATATTAACATTTAAACATCAAACATACAAATGCGCATTAAAGATGGCAAGTTATTGGTTGTTGTTTGACCATTTTCCATATCAAGTTTGAGTTATTTTAGTTTATTTTCCAGATAGATAGATAGATAATGGAAAAAATGCCAGATTGAACAAAGTTAACAACTAACAACAATAAAAACTGAACATTTTGTTGCTAGGTAGTAGGGAAAAAATGTCACATTGATTAAAGTAAGGAATAAAGGGGCCAAAAATGGACAAATATCAGCATCAAAATGAGTAAAGACAAGAAATAAGGAGCAAAATTAGTGAAAAATGAACAAAATGAGACAAAAACTGAACAAAATAGGCAAGAAAATGGACAAAAATGAACACAAATAAGGAGCACAATGAACAATCTGATAACATTTTATTGCTATAGATGGATGGATTGATTGATTGGTAATGAAAAACTCAGACTGATGAAAAAAGTTAACAAAATAAGAAAAAAATTGACTAGAAATGGACAAACATAAGCATCAAAATGAGTAAAGACAAGAAATAAGGAGCAAAATTAGTGAAAAATGAACAAAATGAGACAAAAACTGAACAAAATTGGCAAGAAAATGGACAAAAATGAACACAAATAAAGAGCACAGTGAACAATCTGATAACGTTTTGTTGCTATAGATGGATGGATTAATTGATTGATAATGAAAAACTCAGATTGATTAAAAAAAGTTAACAAAATAAAAAAAAAAGACTAGAAATGGACAAACATAAGCATCAATATGAGTAAAGACAAGAAATAAGGAGCAAAATTAGTGGAAAATGAACAAAATGAGACAAAAACTGAACAAAATTGGCAAGAAAATGGACAAAAATGAACACAAATAAGGAGCACAATGAACAATCTGATAACATTTTATTGATATAGATGGATTGATTGATTGATTGATTGATAATGAAAAACTCAGATTGATTAAAAAAAGTTAACAAAAAAAAAAAAAAAATTTGACTAGAAATGGACAAACGTAGGCATCAAAATGAGTAAAGACCAGAAATAAGGAGCAAAATTAGTGAAAAATGAACAAATGAGACAAAAACTGAACAAAATAGGCAAGAAAATGGACAAAAATGAGCACAAATAAGGAGCACAATGAACAATCTGATAACATTTTATTGCTATAGATGGATGGATGGATTGATTGATTGATAATGAAAAACTCAGACTGATGAAAAAAGTTAACAAAATAAGAAAAAAATTGACTAGAAATGGACAAACATAAGCATCAAAATGAGTAAAGACAAGAAATAAGGAGCAAAATTAGTGGAAAATGAACAAAATGAGACAAAAACTGAACAAAATTGGCAAGAAAATGGACAAAAATGAACACAAATAAAGAGCACAGTGAACAATCTGATAACGTTTTGTTGCTATAGATGGATGGATTAATTGATTGATAATGAAAAACTCAGATTGATTAAAAAAAGTTAACAAAATAAAAAAAAAAGACTAGAAATGGACAAACATAAGCATCAATATGAGTAAAGACAAGAAATAAGGAGCAAAATTAGTGGAAAATGAACAAAATGAGACAAAAACTGAACAAAATTGGCAAGAAAATGGACAAAAATGAACACAAATAAGGAGCACAATGAACAATCTGATAACATTTTATTGATATAGATGGATTGATTGATTGATTGATTGATAATGAAAAACTCAGATTGATTAAAAAAAGTTAACAAAAAAAAAAAAAAAATTTGACTAGAAATGGACAAACGTAGGCATCAAAATGAGTAAAGACCAGAAATAAGGAGCAAAATTAGTGAAAAATGAACAAAATGAGACAAAAACTGAACAAAATAGGCAAGAAAATGGACAAAATGAGCACAAATAAGGAGCACAATGAACAATCTGATAACATTTTATTGCTATAGATGGATGGATGGATTGATTGATTGATAATGAAAAACTCAGACTGATGAAAAAAGTTAACAAAATAAGAAAAAAATTGACTAGAAATGGACAAACATAAGCATCAAAATGAGTAAAGACAAGAAATAAGGAGCAAAATTAGTGGAAAATGAACAAAATGAGACAAAAACTGAACAAAATTGGCAAGAAAATGGACAAAAATGAACACAAATAAAGAGCACAGTGAACAATCTGATAACGTTTTGTTGCTATAGATGGATGGATTAATTGATTGATAATGAAAAACTCAGATTGATTAAAAAAAGTTAACAAAATAAAAAAAAAAGACTAGAAATGGACAAACATAAGCATCAATATGAGTAAAGACAAGAAATAAGGAGCAAAATTAGTGGAAAATGAACAAAATGAGACAAAAACTGAACAAAATTGGCAAGAAAATGGACAAAAATGAACACAAATAAGGAGCACAATGAACAATCTGATAACATTTTATTGATATAGATGGATTGATTGATTGATTGATTGATTGATAATGAAAAACTCAGATTGATTAAAAAAAGTTAACAAAAAAAAAAAAAAAATTTGACTAGAAATGGACAAACGTAGGCATCAAAATGAGTAAAGACCAGAAATAAGGAGCAAAATTAGTGAAAAATGAACAAAATGAGACAAAAACTGAACAAAATAGGCAAGAAAATGGACAAAAATGAGCACAAATAAGGAGCACAATGAACAATCTGATAACATTTTATTGCTATAGATGGATGGATGGATTGATTGATTGATAATGAAAACTCAGACTGATGAAAAAAGTTAACAAAATAAGAAAAAAAATTGACTAGAAATAGACAAACATAAGCATCAAAATGAGTAAAGACAAGAAATAAGGAGCAAAATTAGTGGAAAATGAACAAAATGAGACAAAAACTGAACAAAATTGGCAAGAAAATGGACAAAAATGAACACAAATAAAGAGCACAGTGAACAATCTGATAACGTTTTGTTGCTATAGATGGATGGATTAATTGATTGATAATGAAAAACTCAGATTGATTAAAAAAGTTAACAAAATTAAAAAAAAAAAGACTAGAAATGGACAAACATAAGCATCAATATGAGTAAAGACAAGAAATAAGGAGCAAAATTAGTGGAAAATGAACAAAATGAGACAAAAACTGAACAAAATTGGCAAGAAAATGGACAAAAATGAACACAAATAAGGAGCACAATGAACAATCTGATAACATTTTATTGATATAGATGGATTGATTGATTGATTGATTGATAATGAAAAACTCAGATTTATTAAAAAAAGTTAACAAAATAAAAAAAAAAAATTGACTAGAAATGGACAAACGTAGGCATCAAAATGAGTAAAGACCAGAAATAAGGAGCAAAATTAGTGGAAAATGAACAAAATGAGACATGCAGACGATGCTGCCTGAAATGGAGACACTGGAGTAAAGTCCAACTACATCAAATTAGTAATAATTAAAGTGCAGTTATTTCCAACCCACAGTTTGGAATTTGGATAAATAGATGGTATGTTTTGGTTTTGACAAGAAAAGCATGTTGATAATTATTTTCACTAAATAAAATCAACTCTTTTGATGGAAAGCACCAGCGCCGTTACTGTTTTTGACAGAACTAATTTACGCTGAAGGTGAAACTATAGTTGGATAAAGGTTGATTATCAGCGTGAATGAGGATATTTTAAGTCACAATCGTATTGAAGGGAGCAGAAATATGCTAAACTGCTGTTGTCAAGGCTACGCTGATGTTTTCCTAATGATGTTGAAATTTTGCTCAAATGTTTATTAAAAATAATCTGTGCGTATTATCTGAATGTCTGTTGCTTGTATTTCTCCAAAGTTGTAAATTGCAGCCGCTGTTGCATCAGTTCAAGTTCGCATATTCTTTTTCTAATCGTAGACAAAAACATAGACTTTATTTGTCATTAAGATTAAAGTGAGAGTTTGAGTAGTGCAAAAATAAAACTGAAGCCATGTTGTACATAAAAGAATTTACAGACACAAAAATATAAAAACACCATATAAGGATCTCAATATACTAAAAAAAATGTATTGCATGTGCATAGGGATGTAACCAGATGGAAATTTCATATCACGGTTATTGTGATTAAAATTATGACGGTTATCATTATTATCACGGTATTGTTGAAATGTGCTCAAAATGTTCAAAAAGTACTGATACACACACTGAAATAATTTAACCAAGTTGTATTTTGAAAAAAAACAACAACCAAAAAAACAAATAAAATAACTGGCACAACGTACCTTCTGTTGCAGAAACATTCAAATATTAACCCTTCGTGGTCTGAGCCTATTTTGTCCGTTTTTCAGTCCTTTTGATTTTGCCTTTATATACTATATAAACAAATGTTTACTATAGCCATGTTTGAGATCTGTTTTTTTTCAGCACATCTTCATCTGTATCATCTATTATTTTTTCACTTAACCTACTATAAAAACATAAAAGGACAAAAAACACAAAAAAAAATATAATCCGATTTGAAAAATGTATATAATTTATTGCATAAATAACACACAGATGCTTAATGAACTTTTTCAAAGACTTTAAAAGTGAATATTGGTTCCAAATATTAGGTATAGAAAATCAAAATTGTAAGAAATTAAAACTAGACTCAAATATTTGACATAAAAGCAGATCTTTACACAGGCGTTTTCTCTGGAAAAGTGCGGTAATCAAACACAGTTATCATGATAATTAGAATTTAAACGCTAATACTAACTGTCTGCAATTTTACTGTGGTTTATCGTTATACTGGTAATCGTTCCATCCCTACACGTGTGTGTTATGTATATTGCACAGCATAGCATAGTACTTTAAAAGAGCATTAGTGCATTAAACTCCTGCATAAGATTAAAAAAAGAGCAATTAAGAGCGATTTTTGTTCATCCGTTTGTAGACAACTGTGGCAAATTCACCTCAATATTCCACTGTATTTATGCATTAATCGCATTTTAATTGTATTTTGCTGAATTTTTTAATTGTATTTTGAACCGTAAAGCACTTTGTGACTGTGAAAAGTGCTCTATAAATGAAATTTACTTTGTGTTTTTGTAATGAGGTGCTGCTCAACACATTCTGAATATATACAGGGGTTAGACAAAATAATGGAAACACCTTAAAAAATCAACAAAATATAATTTAATATGGTGTAGGTCCGCCTTTTGCGGCAATTACAGCCTCAGTTCTCCGAGGTATTGATTCATACAACTTGTGAATTGTTTCCAAAGGAATTTTAAGCCATTCTTCAGTTAGAATACCCTCCAACTCTTTTAGAGACGATGGCGGTGGAAATCGACGTCTTACTTGAATCTCTAAAACTGACCATAAATGCTCAATAATGTTGAGGTCTGGGGACTGTGCCGGCCATACGAGATGCTCAGCTTCATTAGAATGTTCCTCATGCCATTCTTTAACAATTCTAGCTGTATGGATTGGGGCATTATCATCTTGAGGTGAAGGTGTTTCCATTATTTTGTCCAACCCCTGTATATTATAGTTGATGTTCACAGATTGAATTTCAACACCATGTTTCTATTACAATATTAATAATTTCATGACATTCTACTGATTTTTGGATCATTTTTGTCTTGTTTGGATTGTTGACTGGAATAACTGATCAGATCAGATTAGATTAATTACATTTTCTCTTGATCCCTCAGGAGGAGGAGAATTGAGGTTCAAATACTAGCACAACACCGAATGTACACATAAAAAGAAATATTCTAAGAAAATAAGGGACCATATGAAAATTTCACATCACGGTTATTGTGATTAAAATTATGACGGTTATCATTATTATCGCAGTATTGTTGAAATGTGCTCAAAATGTTCAAAAAGTACTAATACACACACTGAAATAATTTAACTAAGTTAAAAAAACAAAACAAAAAACAAATAAAATACTAGTATGTAAATGTAAATGTACTTTCTGTTGGCAGAAAAATGTAAATATTAACATGTAAACATCAAACATACACATGTGCATTAAAGATGACACCTTATGGACATTGTTTTGACCATTTTCCACATCAAGTTTGGGTTTTACTTTCTTTTTCATAGATGGATAATCTCTCTCTCTATGCTCTTGGACCGGGTCTCTCTCTTTCTCTCTCTCTCTTTCTTTCTCTCTTTCTCTCTCACTCTCTCTCTCTTTCTCTCTCTCTCGTTCTCTCTCTCTCTCTTGCTCTCTCTTTCTCTCTCACTCTTTCTCTCTCTCGTTCTTTCTCTCGCTCTTGCTCTCTCTTTCTCTCTCACTCTCTCTCTCTTTCTCTCTCTCGTTCTTTCTCTCGCTCTTGCTCTCTCTTTCTCTCTCTCTCTCTCTTTCTCTCTCTCTCGTTCTTTCTCTCTCTCTTTCTCTCTCACTCTCTCTTTCTCTCTCTCTCGTTCTTTCTCTCTCTCTTGCTCTCTCTCGCTCTCTCTTTCTCTCTCACTCTCTCTCTCTCGCTCTCTTTCTTTCTCTCTCTTTCTCTTTCTCTCGCTCTCTCTTTCTCTCTCTTTCTCTCTCGCTCTCTTTCTCTCTCTCACTCTCTTTCTCTCTCACTCTCTTTCTCTCTCTCTCGTTCTTTCTCTCGCTCTTGCTCTCTCTTTCTCTTTCTCTCGCTCTCTCTTTCTCTTTCTCTCTCTTTCTCTCGCTCTCTCTCTCTCACTCTCTTTCTCTCTCACTCTCTTTCTCTCTCTCTCTCTCTCTTTCTCTCTTTCTCTCTCTAATCTCTCTCGCTCTCTTTCTCTCTCTTTCTCACTCTCTTTCTCTCTCTCTCTTTCTCTCTCTCTCTCTTTCTCTTTCAAAGTGCGGTACTCAAACACAGTTATCATGATAATTAAAATTTTAACAGTAACACTAACTGTCGAGAATTTTACCGTGGTTTATTGTTACACCGATAATCGTGACATCCCTAAAATGAAGAAGCAATAAAATCACTATTGAGAAAAGTACATGTAATGCTGGTTCTGGGTAATGACATTTCTGTGCGCTGTCACCGTGTTTGTTGTGTTTTGTGTGTGTGTGTGTGTGTGTGTGTGTGTGTCTCGTATGGCGCTGCATGTCTGTCCGTCCGCCACATGAGCACCTCTTTTCCAAGTATGGTCACTATGAAGCAGAGCTGTCGCTTAGGGGCCTTTGGTGGAAATTAATGAGCGACAGCCAAGGGCAAAAAAGAGGAGACAGCTGGGCCTGTCAGCACCCCCAACAGGAGCTGCAGCACCCACCCAGGGGCCCCCACCCCACCCGGAGGGACGGGACCAGGACTGAGGACCCTCCACAGGACGACGACGAGGCACTGAGAGGGTAAAGGAGCGGCGTTTTACAACACACACTGAAGTGCACTGAGCAGCAGGGGATTAATGAACGTAATTAACAAACATACGACTGTCAGAAAATACAGGGACACAGCGGGGGGGCTCTGCTCTGATTGGTCGTACTGTAGGGGTGTAAGAAAATATCGATTCTGCAATATATCGCGATATTTCATTTCATAATACTGTATCGATATTAAAAGTACTGTATCGATATTTTTAGGTATTTATTCAAATGCAGATATTGTGGAGGTTCATTTTTGGTTTCTTGTTTATATTTTATTTATTATTATTTAACACTCTTTTATTAAATAATATTAGTTCCTTTGTTGGGATCAAGGTTATAATAGTTTTGGATTTTTCATTATAGTTTAGTTTTATTTAATTTAGACTTTTTTTCTCTAATTCAGTTTGTTTTAATTAGTTTTTAGAGCAGGTTTGCTAGTTTTTTTTTTTTTCTAAATGTGTAGTTTTAGTTTAGTTCTAGTTTTTTCATATCTTTTATTCAAATAAATCCCAGACAGGACTCTGCTGCTTTCTCCCAACTTTAGTCTGCATGTTTCCAAGTAGAGTGGGGACCAGAAGACGACTGGAAACCACAAATGACGACAGGTGACGGACTGTGAAGTACCGTATAATGCCGCTAGCTAAAATTGCTAGAGCGAAATAAATTGCTTTCATACCAATCCCATTCTGACAAAGACGAAAACGAAGGGAATTTTATCCATAATTTGTGTACGTTTTAGTTAGTTTTGTAAACACACAATACAGTTTCAGTTAGTTATGTTTTTTTTCTTTTAATTCTAGTTTTTATTTATTTCAGTTAACGAAAATGTCTTTACAATTTTAGTTTTCGTTAACGATAATAACCTTGGTTGGGATTGAACTAAAATACTGTTCTGATGTTAGTTCTGAACTAATAGAATATAAACAATTGAACAGGATCTTAAACTGTAATATCTGTGAAACAGAATTTCAGTTTGAACACAGGAACATTTTGTGATATAACATTAGATCCTGTTTTGATGAAATAAAAATGTGTTTAGTATTTGTGCGTTTTTCTGGTGTAATCCAATTCTTCCTGGAAATGATCATTTTAAAAAAGAAACAAACAAAAAAATTGCCTTTTTAACAGTATCATGATATATTGTATCGTGATCCTAGAATTGTGATTTATATCGTATCATCAGATTCTTGCCGATACACAGCCCTAGTGTCAAACATACGGTCCGTGGGCCAAAACTGGGCCGCCAAAGGATCCAATCTGCAAATAAAATGCAAAAAAAAAAAAAAAAAAAAAAAAAAAAAGCTAAATATTAGGGCTGTGTATATAATGTGTAAATAATAATGGACATGTTCGTCATTAGAATAACTTTGCAGAATGCATTAAATTTTTGTTTTGTCCTTAGATATTCAGATATACTTTATAAACATGCCAATTACTGAATTGTTTTTCTGACTATGATTGTTTTCTTGTTTGATCAGCTCGACATGACGTGAAATTAGGATTGGAAATGCAAAAAAATTTCAACTTTCCGGAGTGCTGCTTTGGAGCCCTTTTGTGTCCACACCAATGTCAGAATCAAACCTGCTCCCTTGGTTTTGTGTTTTTGTAATCGTAATGTAAGTTGTAATGCACATGTGTAGATGATAAACTGAGGCTGAATATTGTCAAAACTGTTTTTTCTCAAGACATTTCAAGTTGTTCACGTTATTCAGATTTTTAAGGAAACGATGTAGTTATAAACATTATCATAATGTAATTTAACTTTTTTCACTGTTATTATTTCACTGGTCCGGCCCAGTTGAGATCATACTGGGGTGAATGTGGCCCATGAACTCAAATGAGTTTGACACCCGTGCCTTATTATTTGGTCATGTTTCCAAATAGTTTGCTGTCTTTTCGTTCAGTACATGATCCAGTTGATAAAGATAGTGACTGGTATTGTTGTGCATATCATAGCAGACCGAGTTAAAGCAGAAAAACTACATCAGCCTGATAATTCCATCCAAATTATTACTGTTAGTGCATTCAACTTTCTCCATTAGCAGCTGGAATCCAAAGCCATGCAACATCCTAGACCTGAATCAGCCCTTTATGCACCACCGTCATGTTCAATCATCTAAAACTCATGTCTTTTCATGTACGTGTCCTCATAGCCTTGTGTCAAAGAGGTCTTTTTTTTATGATCAGGTAATCGTTTCTATGAAGGCATTCACACGGAAAGCTGTTTTCCTCCTTACGCCTCACTAAGTGTTTTTAAAGTTTTGTTGTGTTCAGTTGTAAAGACATTAAGTGCAGAGTGAGAAAGAGTGAATACTAAAAGGAGTCAGACAAAAGAAAAAAAGGATGGTAAGAATTAGGGAAAGAAAGAAAGTCAGTCCGAGGTATGTCTGACTTTTTTAATGCGATGAGCACAAGGACGTGATCTAACTAGGTCAGATGTTAGGTTCATATGTTTGGAAAACTGTCAAGAATCCAGTCCATTTTGTTAAACGGCTTAATTCATGCAGCGGCTAAACCAACTGAATGCATTCGTTTTTACTCTTCTAGTTCTAGTGCGTGTTCTACTTCTCACTCTTTCACTCTTACCGTGTTGGTCACGACAATTAAAATGTCTTTAAAAGTAACATTTTATTCTTCTGCTCAGTTTGTTTCCATCATAATTTTGGCTACGATATGAAACTAAACAAATTGAATATATCTTAAAAGGTAAAATCTTTTATTAAATCAGGTGAAACCCTCATTAGTCGCTTTTCCATTGGATGTAAGAGCAAAACTTTACTCGATATTTACTAAATGTTGAAAAAACAGAAGTGCGTAATGTCGGTTTTTCCATTAAATCCCAAATGTGATGACTTGTTTGTTTATTATCGCAAGATGACACGAGAAGTCATTCCATAAACATGACAACGACTGTAAACATGGTGTTGATTTACAGATATATTCATTATTATTATATATTTCCATATTTCTATCTCGTACTAAATTAAAAAATGATTGGGTTTCCTGGTGTGTCCACACATACTGCAACATGTTACTTTTAAAACTCTTCTTCTCTTTTAATTAAATTAAAAGAAACAAATGACCAGCAGTCACACCACTGCAATTTGAGAAATGTATTTACAAAAAAAGAAAAATTAAATGAGGTAGGGAATCACAATAATCTACAAACATAAACGAAGGAAACCAAAATACATCAATCTTACCTAACAAAAAACTTAAAGAAAAAGATTCCCTCCTTGTGTCGCTGATTTTACAAAGTTCCAACATAAATGACAAAAGGCTGGTCTGAACAAAGGGGAATGGGATGAGAGGAGTCTCCTGGGAGGAAGGAAGATCTGGCTTTTAAATTTCCCAGTTCATCTGTGAGGTGGGTGACACGGTGGTGCAGTGGTTCGCATTCATGCCTCACAGCAAGAAGGTCCTGGGTTCGATTCCAACACCAGTCGACGGGGGGTGGGACCTTTCTGTGTGGAGTTTGCATGTTCTCCCCGTGTCTGCGTGGGTTCTCTCCGGGTACTCTGGCTCCTCCCACCATCCAAAGACATGCACTAATAGGTTAATTGGTTTATCTAAATTGCCCATAGGTGTGAATGTGAGAGTGATTGTTTGTCTCTATATGTTCAGCCCTGAGATGAACTGGGGACTTGTCCAGGGTGTACCCCGCCTTCACCCCTATGTAGCTGGGATAGGCTCCAAGTGACCCCCGTGACCCTAGTGAGTAGGGCTGTGCAATTAATCGAAATTCAATTACGATTTCGATTATTACACGCAACGATTACAAAAATTATGTAATCGAGAAAAAACGATTATTAATTTTGAGTCGTTTTAATTCACGCGCACGCAAGCTCCCATGAGCTGCTCTGCCCCGCCCCCCTCTAAGCTACAGCTTCCTGCTAGCCGGCAGGTCCACCCCAAGAGGAAAGTTGTACCTAGCGGTCTGGAAAAATAGCAGGAGAATCACAGCAGAAGTGCTTGGTAAACGAAAAAGGCAAGTCAAATTCAATTGGATGGAATCACTTTGGGTTTGATGAAGAAGACGAAGAGCAAAAACACATTACGTGCAAAATGTGTTTCGTAGTTGTGTCCGCACCGACCGGTAACACAACAAACCTTTGTAACCATCTAAAGTTTAACCACCGCCACCTTTATCATAATCTTATGAAAAACTAAAACACATAAAAAAAAACTCCGTCTACAACTTCATCCGCAATGCAATCTTCAGTCTCCGAATATCTTTACGCTGCAACTCCCGTATTAACGTAACTGAAACCTCACGGCACGCCACGGAATTTACTATGTTTCATACTACACTGAACATACTTGAATTTATAATTTGCACTTTACGTGAGTTTTTTTTTTTATTGCTCCAGTTCTATGGCAACTCTACAGCAGTTTAATTCCAGTGCACTATTTGTTTACAAAAGGAAACATACTTGAATTTACAGTACACTTATTTGCTTTCAAAGATTTTTTTGTTTCGTACAAAAGTGAAAATACTTTGTTTTAATGGTTAAAAGCTTTATTTATATTTAAAGAGTATATCTCACATTGTTTTGCAAGAAAAAAATAAACAACTTTAAGGTTAACAAATAATCGTTTTTAATAATCGTGATTTCAATTATTGCTAAAATATTCGTGATTATTTTTTTTTTTCTATAATCAAGCAGCCCTACTAGTGAGGATAAAGCGGGTTCAGAAAATGAATGAATGATCTGTGAGGCACCAGTCAGAAGCAACCAGCAGAGCAACACCACTCCTGCAGCTCATCCTCAATCAACCATTATCTGTTGGGAGGGAAATGCAGAACACACCCACACACAGAAGAGAACAGAAAAAACTACAAAAATGTAACAATCACAAATGACACAGCTCATTACAGAAGAAAAAAAAACACTAACCCTTAACACTCTGTCTGAAAGTGAGTGGCATTCTATGTGCAAAATGCAGCTAACGTCCACCAGCTCTAAAGGTTGGCGAGAATTTGGCTGGAAAAACCCCTTTCGCTTCTTTATTACACCAAATATTAAAAGCAAACAACTGGGAAAACAGCAGCAATACTGGAGAGGATGTGGTCAAAGGAATGTCAACCACTCGCATATCTGCTGGACATGGGTAAAAATGCAAATGTTTTGGAGCCATGTTGTTCAGACAATGGAGAACATTTTAAATTATAAAATTCCAATGGACCCCCAGACTATCTGCCTGGGTCTGATACCTGATGACGTAATTAACCCTTTCATGCATAGTGGTCCCCACAGTGGACAGCTATTCTCCAGCTGTTCTCTTGTATATTTGTGGATTTTGTTGTTTTAGTTCCATTTCAGCCAACACAGTGAACACTTATGCACCATCCCATACACTGACATTTATACCATTACTGTAACTTTGGTGTTCTTGATAAACCTGATCTGCAGTTTGAGTGCGACATGTTTGAGTCTAAATCAATTGCTATTTATTATTAGACTGCAATTGACAGTTTACTTAAAAAAAAAAAAAAAAATTGTATATTATCTCCATGAAGTGAGTAATAACTAGTATTAGAGTATGATCAAATGTGAGAAAACATCAGATTAGCAGCATTTAAAAAAATAATTAATTAATTAACCCTTTCATGCATACTGGTCACTCCAGTGGACAGTTCTTCTCCAGCTGTTCTCTTGTATATTCATGGGTTTTGTTGTTTTAGTTCCATATCAGCCAACACAGTGGATACTTATGCATAATCTCATAAACTGCAATTCATACCATTATTGTAACTTTGCTGTTCTTGATTGGTTCTTGAGTGGAAATCAATTGTTAATTGTTATTTTTTGCATATTATCTCCATGAAGTGAGTAATAACTAGTATTAGAATATGTTAAAATGTGAGAAAACATCAGATTAGCTGCATTAAACATGGTTTCATTTCACTGTTCTCATATCGCTGTATGATATTGGGTTTTAAATACATGTTTCTTTGCTTCAAGAATAAAATTCATGGTGTAGCTGAGTGGACATTTTTGTAACTCCATGAAAAACAGGTTGATTTAAAAAAAAATTCAATCATTTTTTTTTCATGCCTAAAGAGGAATAAAAACACTCAGGGAAAAAAAATCTTGATTAAGGTTCTCATAATTCATGCATGAAAGGGTTAATAAAAAAAATTAAAAAAATCATAGTTTCACACAGTTTATCTCTTTCTGATATTGCGTTTTAAATACATGTTTCTTTGCTTCAAAAATTAAACACATGGTATCCAGCTGAGTGGACATTTTTGTAACTCCATGAAAAACAGGTTGATCAAAAAAAAAAAAAAAAATTCTATCACATTTTTTTTTTCATGCCTCAAGAGGAATAAAAACACTCAGGGAAAAAAAAAATCTAGATTAAGGTTCTAATATTTCATGCATGAAAGGGTTAATAAAAAAAAATAAAAATAGTTTCACACAGTTTATCTCTTTCTGATATTGCGTTTTAAATAAATGTTTCTTTGCTTCAAAAATGAACCCTTTCATGCACAAATGATGAGAACCTTAATCAAAATTTTTTCCTGAGTGTTTTTATTCTTCTTCAGGCATGAACAAAACAACGCGATTGAAAATTTTCTTCTGAAAAATAAATTTTAAAAAATAATAAAATAAAATAAAAATAATTTTAAAAATGTAAAAAATACATTAAAAAAAAATAAATTCTTATGAACCTATTTTTCATGAAGTTGCAAAAATGTCCACTCAGCTGGACACCACACGTTTAATTTTTGACGCACAGAAACATGTATTTACTGATAAACTGTGTGAAAACTATGGGGAGGGCTTGTGATTGTGGGGGTTTAGGCTCAGGAGAGATCTACGTAGTGTTACCAATTCATTTCAGAAAAGATATGGAGTGTCTTAAAACTTTAATAAAGATATGTGTGGAAAAAAACAAAACAACGAAAACAACAAAATCCTTGAATATAGAAGAGAAAAACTGTAGAATAGCTGTCCACTGTAGTGACCAGTATGCATGAAAGGGTTAAACACATGGTATCCAGCTGAGTGGACATTTTTGTAACTCCATGAAAAATCAGTTCATTAAAAAAAATTCAATCGCATTGTTTCTTTCATTCCTAAAGAGGAATAAAAGAACTCAGGAAAAAAAAAAATTACTATAATTTTCATAATTCATACATGAAAGGGTTAAAAGAGAAGACATTTACTTATTTAGAATTTTAATTCTTGCTGCAAAAAGGTAGTCACAAGGAACTGGTTCAAAAGTGACCCTCTTCCAACACAACAATGGCTGGATATTATAGAGGAAATATATACCATGGAAAAATTAACATTTCATCTAAGGATTAAGATGGGAACTTTTAAGTAAAGATGGGAGAAAAGGATCATATTCAAGGACATGAATTCTTGAAATCAGATCAAGTACGGAAAAGTAGTCGAATGTATAAGGAACCACATCCCCCCTTGCTGTATTGCAGGGGTGTCAAACTCATTTTAGTTCAGGTTCCACATTCAGCTAAATTTGATCTGCAGTGGGCCGAACCAGTAAAATAATAGCATAATAATTCATATATAATGACAACTCCAAAATTTTGTCTTTGTTTTAGTGCAAAAAAACCCACTAAATTATGAAAATGTTTACCTTTATAAACTATCCAAACAAAAAAAGATGTGAATAACCTGAAAAAACTGAAATTTCTTAAGAAAAATAAGTGCAATTTTAACAATATTCTGCCTCCACTTATCATTTCGAATTGTGCTGAATTTTCTTTAGACATTTCAGGTTGTTCATATTTGTTCAGGTTCTTCACATTTTATTGTTACAGGATAGTTTGTAAATATTTTCATAATTTAATGTTATTTTTTGCACTAAAACAAAGACAAAAATTTGAGGTTGTCATTATTTATAGGCATAATCTAATATTTTTTTCGCAACAAACAGAATAAAATCTGGAGTCATTCTCTTTTGTCGGTTCTTCTGCTGTTATTATTTGACTGTAGATCATATTGGTCTGTATGTGGAACCTGAACAAACATAAATTCCACAGCCTTTTTACACTTTGCAAATTCATCCCAGGGCCGGATTGGAACCTTTGACGGGCCGCATGTTTGACACCTGTGTTGTATTGTGTGTGTTTCCTTTTTTTAATTTTGTTGTTACTGCACTGTAAAAGTGATTGAAAACATTAAAATAAAGAGTTAAAAAAAAAAAATAAAAAATTGCCTAATCTATAAATAATGACTCCAAATTTCAATCAAAATTTCTTGGTAAAAAGTCAGCATCGGTATTGGATCGGTATCGGTAAAACTCGGGACATCACTAGTGCATTTATGGCAATTTTTTACTGAATTTGTGCCTCTGTTGGTTTTAAGTAATACACAAAGCACAATTCATGTGGTAAGCATGTCCAGTCCAGGTAGACTTTACTCAGTGTTATTTATTATCTGTGTATTTTCAATTTAGTGGAATTCCTAGAAATTCCTTTTGTTTTCCTTCTCGGTCTCAGCCTGTTGTAGAAAACTGGACTCGCTGCTGTTAAAAGTGGGATGTGTGAAGAGCGTTCAGCACAGTTGTCTTAACTCTATATTCAGCTGGTGCATTTTTTTTTTTTTTTATCCCCATAACAAACTCGCACAAAAGTCTGATCCTGTCAACAAGCAGTCCCTGAACCTTCAAGGTTTTCAGTTGGAAGGCCATCACCCAAGTTATTCTTTCAAAACCCACCACATAATGAATTAAGAAGAAAATTTAATGGATATTCAGACGCTCTTTCACGACACTGCCCTTGCTATACCAGGTGTAATAATAAATTTAAATGAATTCAAAATTAAACGCTTATAAATTGAGAAAGGTGAAAGAACTGTTACCCACTGCTTTTGGACAGTCTTTTGTACAGATGGAAAATGAAATATAAGCCTTTTATATCTTTTTTTTAATTTTAAATATATTCAGATATTTTATTTTTACGTCAGAATGAAGTAAATCAGTCATTTTAAGCAGAATAACATTTAATTTTATTTTCATCAATTAATAGCAAGCACTTGTGGAGTTGATTAAAATGGTTTTTGGTTTTGTTCATTTTGAAGAAATGGAGTGAAATTGCATTTGGCAGAAAAAAAATAGAAAAGAAAAGAAGTGAAACAGAGAAGGACTAGAGTTTTTTTTTTTTTTTTTACTTTTAAACCTCCAAACCACTTGAACTTCTTTGCTTTTTGTGCTCTTTCTCACGCTGTAGCTGTCGTGTCCTGCTCTTCCTCATGTTCGTGCTTTAACGAACGGTTTTACAGGTTATATTACTGATTAATCACTTTATTACTTTGATCAATCAATAAATCATGTTGACAGCTCTTTTCATCATCAATAAACAAATGTATTTAAAGAGAAATCAGCGATTCCAAATGTGAAAATATAATACTTTTCTTTGTGATATTTTGTTTTTATATTTATATGTTGGAATATAACCTGCATTTCCTTTCCAGTGAAGACTTTTCAGTATTATTCCCTGTCCTCACTAACAATAATAATAATAACAATAATAATAATAATGATAATAATAATAATAATAATAATAATAATAATAATAATAATAACACTGGTCAACAACAAATTTATTAAGTTTTTTGAGCTGATTTAGGATCATTTTGGTGTGCTGAATCCAAAAATCACATTCATTTTGCTCAATCAGGTCAACTTTCTGAACTATGCTACATATTGGCTTTTGAACATTTTTGCTTACATTTATGGGCATTTTCACATCATATGATACAAAATTCTTTCATATTTCTTGCAATAAACAAGTTCTGAAGATTTGACTTTTGCCAATTTATGATGAATGTTTTTTTTTAATATTACAGGTGAATGAAATGGCTTCGACTAGAAGATCTTGCAAAAATAAGCCTGACGTATTCTGCTACATCTGCGCTGAATACACCATTGTACCTAACAGGAATCAAGTCACAAGTTTCATAAAGTGTGCTTACCAATCTTATTTTGGTATTAATTAGGGATGTCCGATAATATCGGCCCACCAATATTATCGGCCTGATATTGGCATAAAAATGTAATATCGGTGAATATCGTTATCGGTTTTTTTGCCTATCATTAAAACCGATAAAATAATGCCTTGATTTCATCGGCATTTACCATCGCGCAAATGAAGCATTGTTTGTAGCTGAAAGAAATGTGCAGTTTTCAAAATTGTACAGTCGAGTTTCCACACTGTAATAGACTCATGGAGGGAGGGAGAGAAAATAAATAAATCTGGCATTTTTTCCACAACTTAAGTTGAAGTATGTATTCTTTGCACAGACAGTGTTTACATTTTGAAAGCCTTGTTGCATTTGAGAATGCATCCAATGGGACATCACAGTAAAATTAGGCATGATGTGTTAATTCCATGACAGGAGATATGTGATGTTACCTAAAACTAGTTTAATATCCCACATATATCGGCAGCAGTATCGGTAGATATCGGAATCGGAAATTAAGCGTTGGACAATATCGGCATATTGGTTTTTGGCAAAAAAAGTCAATATCGGACATCCCTAGTGTTAATTATTATATTTTGTGAGAAGATCAAATTTTTCAAAATCAAATTAGCAAAAAACCTGACCTGATTGAGAAAAACAGATGTCATTTTTGGATTTAGCGGTGCAAAATGGTCCGAATTCAGCTGAAAAAACCTAGACAACTTGCAAAAAACATTTTTTTGTAACCCAGTGTAGTAATAATAATAATAATAATAATAAATTTAATTTCTCTAGCACTTTTCAAGGCACCCAAAGCACTTTACAACAACGATATGTGTCTGATGAGACTTTTTCTTCCTGTGTTTTTCTTACAAAATACAGTATTTTCTTCAAGACAATTCCAAACTGGTCCAAAGTCTCAGACAAACCATAGCTGTTGTCGTCCAACCTGTGGACACCGTGGATAATCCTGAACGTATCAGACTTAGGCTTTAGTCTGTCATGAAGGTGCAGTTCAGTTGTAAACTTGTGTTACCATAAGTGTTGGTTGTGGAAGTGTACTCTTCTTTTTTTTTTTTTTTTATTTATTTTTTTATGAGCAATGTGCCAGTACAGACAAAGGAGCAGAACTACAGTGCATTCATTATACATTGCCTTTTGTATCATTTTTCCCCATGCCCAATCCAACCCCAAGGCCCTCCGAGAAGGGGCAACAGCAGAAACAAGAACATCATAACAGTCTCTGAGCAGTAGAAAATCAAATGAGTACAAGCAGTATCAAATCTGTGGTGTACAAGAATATTAACTGAGCTAATGGAAATAGAAGAAAATAAAAAAAAATATTAAGTCATAGCTTGTAGATACCTGTGTTTACTTTTAAATATCAGACATTACCTAGATGCATCAAGTGTGACAATAATTGGTAGACAGAACAAATTACGACAAAAAACAACAATACCTAAACAAAAATAAAATAGGGTGGAGGTGTGAGAGATCAATCTGAAGGCAGCGTTTGTAAAGACTGAAAGTAATCTTAAAAAAAAGATTGCCATTTATTAAAGAATGTAGTTGAGGAGCCTTGTGGAAGTGTACTCTTTACATCAGGGTGTCAAACTCATTTTGGTTCAGTTCCATATTTAGCCCAATTTGATCTCAAGCGGGCCAGACCAGTAAAATAATTACTTAGTAACCTGTAAATAATGACAAATTCAAGTTTTTTCTTTTTGTTTTAGCACAAAACCCCCCAAACAAATTATGAAAATATTTACATTTTACAAAAAAGATGTGAATAACCTGAAAAAACAGAAATTTCATTTGAAAAATTAGTGCAATTTTAACAATATTATGCCTCGACTTATTATTTATACATGTACATTACACACAGTGTTCCATAAACATTTGGTAACAGGCAGAATATTGTGAAAATTTTGGAGTTTGGGACTAAAATTTGAAGAATTTCTACAATATTCCATCTGTTATTATTAACACAACTCCAGATCACAGTGGATCCATAAATGCACAAAACATTTAGTAACAGGCAGAATATTGTTAAAACTGCACATTTCGGGTTGTTTATCTTTGTTTTTATTTATGTATTTATTTGCATTTTATTGTGAAAGAATAGTTTTGTAAATGTAAATATTTTCACAGTGTAATGTTATTTTTTTCACTTCAATTTTTTCCACATAATTTTTCACAAAGAAAATTTGTAGTTGTCATTATTTATGGTTTATTGTGTTGTTATTTGTACTGTAGATCACATTGGTCTGCATGTGGAACCTGAACCAAAAGGATTTGGACAGCCTGGACTGTTCAGGTTCATTTTTGCACTTTCATCCTGCAGGGCCGGAATAGAACCTTTGGCGGGCCAGATTTGGCCCCCGGGCCGCATGTTTGACACCTGTGCTTTACATGATGTGGATTTGTCCATAACGCAGGTCCGGTCCGTCTCCAAAAGTATCGTATCGTCTGCTGTACGAGGTCTGATCTAGAATGATTTCCTGTACCACAGCAGAACCTGTTGGAGTTAGTAGGTCAGCAGTGTGAGCAGTGTCTGGTGTGTGTTACTCTGAAAGTAAGAATAGAAAACATGCTGCTGTTGTCAGTCTGCTGTGGTGTCTGTCTGTCTGAGAAAAACCAGCAGGGACAATGAAGAAGGAACTCTATTGTAGCTGAAAATGTGTTTTTTTTTCTGTGCAGGGTTCAGCAGGGTTGTGGTGTTGGTGTTCATTTGGACTTCATGTGTGCATGGCAGTGTTTGTTTGTTAGTTTACCAGCTGACAGGTCGTAAGCTGTTGTTGTCGTCGTCCGTTACAAAACTTTCAGTCGTCTTCTTCTCCAAAACTACAATTCCGATTTGTCTTCAAACTTGGTATACAGCTTCTTTATGATGATGTCAACAAAGTGAAATTATTTGGAACTGGATCTGATTCTGGATTTGGTGCCACTTTGAAAAATGTTCCCATTATTAGAGATAGGAAGTGGATGGATGCAGTAACTCAGTAAATATAAATGATCTCCAGTGTAAATGTCTCCAGTCCAGCCCTGATGGGGAGATGACCCAAACATAATGTCCACATGCTGATCAGGATCTTCTTCTGGATCTGGAACTGACGCAAAATTTAACATGGGCTCTTATGGGGAAAACATTCTATCGTCTTTTTCTCCCAAACTCCAGTTCTGATTGACTTCACACTTGGTATACAGCTTCTGTATGAGGATGTCAACACAAGGGATTGACATTATTTGGATCTGGATCTGATTCTGGATTTAGTGCAACTTTGAAAAATGTTCTCATTATAACAGACAGGAAGTGGATTGATCCAATAAATCAGTATCAATGATATCAAGTGTGAATTTGAATTTTTTACAGATCTGATTGGAATATGAGCAAAACATGGACTATTTGTGTAATAGAATAAATACACAGAACTGGGGGAGAATAAATGGATCTGGATACATTTCCCAAAGCTTTTAATTTGGCCGGTGAGCTACAGGGCCATTGGTCCTATTTTTTTTTTTGTATTTTTGTAGAGCTGCACCATGAGTCAGAGCCAGAAGCCGAACAGTGGCTTTACTGTTCATTGACGCTTGTTTTTTAGCAATAAAATCATTTTGTCTTGCCATTTTAAAAACACTTCCTGTACTGGAAAATTACATTAAGCTAACTTCCATCCACGCTACAATATATAATGCTGAATAATTATACAAAGCAGTTTATATTGCAAAACAATTTAATTTAAATCACCTTGGAATTGAGTAAAATGAACTGATGGTATTAACTTTAATGATTAAACAAAGCAATTGACATTGCAACAAATCTGAAGTTAAATTAACTTGGCATTTAGTGTGTTGTACTCCAAATAGCAATTCCATTCAAATCAAGCATTTAAGTTGAATACACAAGTTTTCATTAGTTAAGTTTTTTAAGGCAACCGGTTACCTCAGATTTTTTAAGTAAACTCAACTTATCCGGTCTTACAGTGTGTGCAATTTGACATTATCAAGTATTCATACTGTCTTGAAAAGAAAACAGATGGTGCATAGATGGTAAAGGAGAGGCACATGAAAGACCTCATTGGCTGAGTGCGTGCCTCAGAAGCCAATCAGCGGACAGGATTCAGTGTCACATGTTCTCACACGGAGGAAATCTGCAGGAGTCTCCATCTCAGCCAATGATTTTCTAGTGAGACGTGGGTCCACGGCACTAGTCTGGAAGTGGTTCAGCTTTGACAAGACTGATGTCGGTCAAAATAACCTTATCAGGGCAGTGGATACAGGTTAGAAGTTGTGAACATTTGAAAACTATTGACACTTCATCCCCAAAAAGGGTATTTTTGGTCTCCTGGAAGAGTATACCCAATACTCTGCTAAAGAATTGGAATCAGAGGTGTTTTCTCAGACTGTAACGGAAGCTCGGCTTCCCCTGAAATTCTGAAAATTAAATGCTCAAATCTGTTCAGTTGTGTTGACATTTCATTGACTCCAAATGTGTTGGAACACGTTCATCTCACAGATGAGTTTGTTCAGAATCAGTTTTATCACAAATCACAGACTGGATGTTGTTCACTTCTCCTCCTTTCGTGTCTGTGTTTTCTCCTCCATCTCTGCTCAGTGCATTTGTCCGTAGACGCTCAGCGTCCATGCACTTCAGTGGGACTGAGTGGAACTGCTTTAAACTGACTCTAAACTGGACGCTAATTGGATAAATGTCATGCTGTTGTCCCGCCCCCGGAGGCTTGGCGTCTCTAGGGGTGAATGGAGCTGTGGGCGGAGCTCGGCCGGGCTGGACACCAGGCTTCCACGTGCTGATTGGAGGATCAGTCCAAAGGCTGAATCCCATTTGATTGACAGCTGTTTTCAGATCTCCTTCACTGACACAGTTCAGTTTAATACAGTCACACATTCTGCTGTGAAATCAGACAAACCACTACTAAATTCTGTTTTACAGACAGTACAGTTTAAGATCCTGTTCAAATGTTCATATTCTATTAGTTCAGAACTAACATCAGAACAGTATTTTTCTGGAATCCCAACAAAGGAACAAACATTTCATAAAAGTGTTAAATAATAATAAATGAAATATAACCAAAAAAATGAACCTCCACCATATCTGCATTTGAATAAATACCTAAAAATATCGACACAATACTTTTTAAAATCGATACAGTATTGTGAAATGAAATATCGCGATATATTGCAGAACCGATATTTTCTAACACCCCTAATAACTACACGTATATTCCATCTAATTGATTTTGCAGCCAATTACAACAGTTCAATGTTAAACTTGTGAATTAAAACCAGCCCTCAGAACACCTACAGAACCCAAAGCTTGTAGTTTTCCTCTGCGTTTAGAAGCTCTGAACACATGAATGCACCAGGATCTGTCAACAGGTATGACGCATATTGTGAAGCGCACACACACACTGGCCCGTGGCGTCCTTGGAGGGACACTGGTACACTCGTAGTAAATGGAGGGTCACGGTCGGGCCGGCGTCATCATGTGGCCCGAACAAAGCCTGCACACTCCTCCACCATGAAGGAAAAGCAAGTGGTGAAGGATGAATGAAGCTGAGCAGGACGCACTGAAGCAGCACACACACACATGCACTCGCACACACACACACCTGCTCAGCCTCGTATCAAACACCTTATTCTGTACCAACACACACACGCGATGGCCCAGAGGTGCAACAGCCCAAAAAATTATCCACTATAAGAAAAAAAAACATCATCTACCTTTTCTGTTCTCGTATTTTTTCTTATTGTGGATAAATTTTTGGGCTGTTGCACCTTTGGGACACACACACACACACACACACACACTCTTCAGAATCACACTTCTATTGAATTCCCAGTCTGGATATTGGACTGTGTGTTGTACAGAACAATTAGTGACAAGTTTTTCTGATTTATTGATGTATTTATTTTGAATATGATGTGAAAACAGAAGAAAATAAATAAACAAAACACTTAAACATAAGACATATAATACATATTCGAAAAGGAGTGAGAAGAAGTAGAACTTATAAACTCCCACTCCTCATTATATAATTAATAACAGTAATAACCTTCCTAGTTTAAGCAGATCTATACTATATACCATAACATGACTGATACTTATTATTAAATAATTTGGTTTTTGGCTTTATATTAATATGAACAAATATAATATGATTTACATAAACACAAAATACAATAACACATATATGTAAATACATATTCATACACAGATCTATACACCTACATACATATATATATGTGTGTGTGTATTTAATTTTTTTTTTTTTTCTGTGGTTCGAGTCAGTTATTAGGGAAAATGGGGGAAAAAAAGCCACATTTCTATTTCCTTTGTGACTTTTTCTCACACCAAACCCTTCTCACATGAATTATCCAACTTTATTATTTGACCGTCTGCATTTTTCAGTGAAAAGCCAGTATTTCCTGTATTTGATGAACTGACCATGTAGATTAACCCTTAAAGACCTTTTTATTGTGTTGTAAATGTTTTTTTCATTATATTGAACCTTTTCTAATCGATTTATGATATTATCCTCTCCATTTTTACATTTTTCAGTGAAATTCTGGAATTTTCTTATATTGGATGTACTGATCATGTTGATATTCATAAAAGCTCAGAGTCAATTCAGAGGTTATATGTAAAAACAGATTATTTATTTATTTATTTTTTTCACTGAAATAAATTGATAACTGACCATAACAATAAGCATCTCCATCCACTGTTGTTGATCCAACTCCATGGGTTTTACTGGTGAATCAGTGTTGTAAAAGATGATGGTGTTTCCACGGTAACTACAGAGCCTCTGAACGTCCAAATGGGTCATATCTGATGACCATGAAAAGATGACATGCGGTATTTTACACCAATTATTGACATGTATTGAAATGGTAAGTGGTTGACAAGTTATCAAATATTAGATTTACATTTATAGTTCATTTGTAGGTTTGGTTCAGTTTAGGAATGGATCATTGTTTGGTTTACAACTCTTTGCAACTTATATTGTTTCACATCTTTTTATGTATTTTAACCCTTTCATGCATAGTGGTCACTACAGTGGACAGTTCTTCTCCAGCTGTTCTCTTGTATATTCAAGGATTTTATTGTTTTAGTTCCATATCAGTCAACACAGCGGACGCTTATGCATCATCCCATACACTGTAATTTATACCATTAGTGTAACTTTACTGTTCTAGATAAACCTGATCTGCACTAACATGTTTGAGTGTTGAAGGGGTGGGATTAAATAAATTTTACTTCCTGCACTCCTTTCAGAATGTGCAAATGAAGTCATGTATATGTATAAGTTTTGTTTTTGTTTTTTTGTTTTCTTCCATGACCTCTTTCTACCTGTTTTTTTCCTAAGGACGACGTAAGATTACTTTGTCTTGTTGCATATTCAAAATAAACTAAACTAAAAAAAAAAAAATCAATTGCTTGTTATTGTTACTAAACTGCAATTAACTGTTGTTTTTTTTTTAAACAAAAAGGTTTTTTTTTTTTTTTTTGCATATCATTTCCATGAAGTGAGTAATATGACTAGTATTAGAGAATGTTAAAATGTGAGAAAACAGCAGATTAGCAGCATTAAAAAGGTTTTTATTTCATAGTTTTCACATGATATATCAGTAAATCCATGTTTCTTTGCTTCCAAAATTAAACACATGGTGTCTAGCTGACATTTTTTTAACTCCATGAAAAATAGGTTCATAAGAAAATTTTCAGTCACATTGTATTTTTTCATGCCTAAAGAGGAATAAAAACACTCAGAAAATAAATGTTGATTAAGGTTCTCATAATTCGTGCATGAAAGGGTTAAAGTGATTCCATTTAGTATTACTATTCCTAGCTCTGACCAGCAGGGGGCAGTCTGGTACCAGAACACAAAGCCATAAAGTATAACGCTCATTGTTTCCACACATCTGTTTTATGGAACTAAACTAAAACTCAGACACTTATTTTAACGGTCGCTCAAAATAACACTGTGTCTTATAATCTCCACATCCTGCGTCAGCTGATAGTTTACATTAGCTTAGCTCTGTTAGCTTAGCTTTGTCACATGTGTGATTCATTGGAAAAACAGATATTGCGTACTTCTGTTTTGTTTTTGTTTTTTTGACATTTAGTAAATATCGATAAAGTTTTGCATATATGCCCAATGGAAGAGTGACTACTGTGTCCTATAATCTTCAGGTGCTGCATCTGCTGATAGTTTACATTATAGCTCTGTTAGCTTAGCTCTATTAGCTTAGCTCTGTTTTGAGACTGAAAACAGCCACAGTAAAACCACTAATCACCTGTTTTCTGTTCAGTTTGTGTCGTCAATAACTGAACTAAAGATCTGTTTGAATCTAACAAATAAGGTCAGAACTGTCACAGTTTAGTCTGAACCACAGATCAACAAATGGCAACTTAGCCACAATAAGAACATCCCATAATAACTTTATACCTTCTTTTCAGCATCCAACTCCATTCTTTACATTTACAGCTGAGTCCAGGGGAGAAAACAACAGCTTCTATTTTTATCACTTCTTTTCTTTGACTCTGACAGTTGTTTCTTTCTGGTTCTCATCGTCAACTTGGTCTTGGCCCACTACTCCCTCTAGTGGTCGTATAAATCCTCCGGCCCTTCGATGGAAATAAATTCACGTCATATCTCTATGATCCAATACACTGGCAGAACTTCACAGCTCTTTAAGCTATGCACTCAGAATCGGTTGATAATTTTATTTAATTTTGTAACTATTTGAAAGTAGAAACACAACACACCGCCTCTTTAAATTCACTTTTACTCTTAAAAAAAAGTCTCCATATTAAATTTCCCAGTAGAGTTATGGACCGTCAAATGTTTCAGATATTTTCTGAGCGCCTCAGTCCACAGGGACATCGTTTTATTGTTGTTAAAATAACTCAGTGTTGTAATTAAAGGAGGTCCGGGGTCAAACCTCATGGTGGGAACGCAGAGATATTTCAATATGACAATCCAAAACAAATCACATTCACAGAGGACTTTCCTTTCCACCGTTGAGCAAAATGAAACAGTACTCTAGTCTTTCTTTGCGTAGACAAAACACAGCCGCTAGCGTTCATTCCAACAGTGACCGCTGCGTCTTTGTCGAGTCCGACGCAGACGTTTTAGCCGCTCCTCATGACTTTCAATGTTGGGACTTGAGGTTAGAAATGTTTTAGGGGTCTGGATTAGGGTTTGGCAGTCAGCTGTGAGGTTTAAAGTCCGAGTAGGAGGTTTGGGAATGTGTGGTGTCAATGCGTGTCCTCACAGTGGTACTGAGAGGCGGCGGTGTGTGTTCATGTGTTAGCACATTTGTTCCAGCTTTAAATGTGAGGCGCAGCAGAGTCAGCTTTCAGCTCCAACTCCAACTGTTAATTGTGTGCTAAAGAGCAGCAGTATTTCAGTGGATGTGTGCAGCGGGAGTGTGTGACCACTGTTTTCTACTTTTAACCCATAAAAACCCGCACTCTAAGAAATGGTAGGCTGGCTTAACATGAATGAATGAATGAATGAATGAATGAATGAATGAATGAATGAATGAATGAAGTCTTTATTTCGAACATGTAGACAGTGAAATCAAAACAAAATCAACCAACAAAATATAAGTACTGGTACATAAATGATTGATAAGCCAACAATAATAACAACAATAGATAGATAGATAGATAGATAGATAGATAGATAGATAGATAGATAGATAGATAGATAGATAGATAGATAGATAAAAGTAATAATGAATAAATAAATAAAAAGATAAATAAAACAAATAAAATGGAATTATACATGCTCGAAAAGGAGTAGGAGGAAATATAAACTTATATACTCCTACCCCCAATTTCTATTCCTTATGATCACTATATAGCAATTATTATTTTGTATGAATATTAATATAATAATAATAATGATAATAAGTGTTCAGAGAACACAAACCTCTGTCAAGCACCCCGAATGGTGTGCAATTTAACACTGATAAATGTAAATGTCCACAGAGTCCACATTCCACAGTGGATGTGGACAATTTAGTTCCAGATACAAGATATTGTTCTAAGCTACAGGTGGATCCAATTGGAGGCTAATCAGAGTCATTTTGAATTTTTTATGAATTTTTTTATGAATTGCTCAATAGGAAAATTGTAGATGTTGTGACCTTGCTGTGACCTTGAACTTTGGCCTTCTTGGTCCAAAATGGAATGGGTTGGTCCCAGGGCCATAGGCCTATCTGTGGGGAAGATTTGGGAAAGATGGGTGGAAGAGTTTTCCCATAAAGTTGCTAACAAACAAACAAATAAAGCAAAGTGATCACAGTACCTCCTGGCAGAGGTAATAACACTGATAATAATAAGTATAAAAGTATAAATAAATTAAATTTATAATAAGTATAAAAGTAATAAGTATAACAATATCACACATCCTTTTTCCTTTATACACTAATATGACAATACCATTTACTACTTATCCTACCAGATATTATTCATTCATTCATTTTCTGAACCCGCTTTATCCTCACTAGGGTCGCTTGGAGCCTATCCCAGCTACATAGGGGTGAAGGCGGGGTACACCCTGGACAAGTCGCCAGTTCATCTCAGGGCTGAACATATAGAGACAAACAGTCACTCACATTCACACCTATGGACAATTTAGATTAATCAATTAACCTATCAGTGCATGTGTTTGGATGGTGGGAGGAGCCAGAGTACCCGGAGAGAACCCACGCAGACACGGGGAGAACATGCGAACTCCACACAGAAAGGACCCAACCCCCATCCGTACCAGATATTAATAAAAACTAAAAATAAAAACAAAACTAGAAGCACTCGGAGAGCGCAGACCTCCGCCAAGGCAGATCAGTGGGCCCCCATGCCCCCCCACCCCCGATCACCACCAAAATTTAATCATTTCTTCCTTGTGCCAGCATCAACATTTCCTGAAATTTTCATCCAAATCCATCCATAACTTTTTGAGTTATCTTGCACACAGACAAACGAACGCTGACAAAAACATAACCTCCTAGGCGGCGGTAACGAACAAAAAAACAAACAAAAACACATATACATATGTAATATAAATACATAGAATATTCTGTATTGTCCTATATAGTAATATAGTAATAATATATTCATATATCCATATTTAAAGTAGATATGATCAGCACATTTGTGGCAAAGCCTCACTATGAAAAACAACTGGATTTGAACATACCATGCTGTTTGTTTACATCTATTTTATTTTATTTATTTATTTATTTATTTATTTATTTATTTCAAACATGCAAAGATCTAGCTCCCACAATTCCTTGCGCTCAGGCAGTTTGGTGTGACTTGCCTGAAATGTTACAAAGTCATGAGTGGTGGTTTGAAGTCGTGACTTACAGCCTCAAAAACCAGCCTGGAATGCAGCATAAGTCACAACATCGGGCTAATCCAGGTCTGGTTCTGGGGGGTAAACAAACATCCTGCCCCCTCAAATTAAAGGTTCTGAAGGTAGGGAACTGAAAATGAGTTGCACAACAGTGGGAGGCTTAAAGGAACTGGTAAAGCGTCTGTAGGTTTCACTTTCACTCTGCGCTTGTACTCACTCTGAAGTAGGGATGCACCGATACCACTTTTTTCCAGACCGAGTACAAGTACTTACATTTGAGTACTTGCCGATACCGAGTACCGATACGAGTACTTAATAATCCTATTCCAGTTCTTAGTTCCTTTTGTAAATGTGCTTTATTGTCGTTGTCATTAGTCTGACTGGAACAAAGCGCTGCTACTGACATTTAATGTGTTGGAATGAGCGTTTGTCAATTAATCCACCAGGGGGCGCCGCTCTGAATTAACCATACTGGACAAATACCACGAAGAAGAGGAACGTTTTTTGAGAAGAAGAAGAAGAAAGTCAGTAATAACAAACATGGAGACGACAGAGGTAACACTAATGTGATACTAATGTTGCAGCGTTTTCACTGGTAAGGTTTAAAAGTTTAGCTTCAGCAGGAAGAGAAAAGACAAATGAGCCATAAGTTTGGTTTTCACTTCTGTTGGCGGCGGTCTGCACCGCTCCGTTCTCCTGGTGGTATTCTCCGTCTGGGTACTCATCCGGACGGACAGACCGCTGCGTCTGTATCTGTCTGTGTCTTTAATGTTACTGTCAGTCAGCGTTACTTTTATCACCGTCATTTATTTTGTAAAATCTCCACACTCGTCACACTCACACATTATTCCTCCTCCTCGTTCCTGCTGCACTGAACAGGGAATGTCACACGGCCGTAAGTGGTATCGGTGCATTTGCATCGGATTACTTTTATGAGTACAAATACGAGTACACACACTGAGTATCGGAGCCGATGCCCGATACTCGTATCGGTATCGGTGCATCCCTACTCTGAGGTAGGCCGACATATGGTAGTGATGCGCGAGTCGGATTTTTTTTAACCTGCAGGGCTTTTCTGTTTACATGATCACGTGAATAATCTGATAACTCCAGAAATCAGATTACACTGGGTTACAAAAAAATGTTTTTTTGCAAGTTGTCTAGGTTTTTTCAGCTGAATTCGGACCATTTTGCACCGCTAAATCCAAAAATGACATCTGTTTTTCTCAATCAGGTCAGGTTTTTTTGCTAATTTGATTTTGAAAAATTTGATCTTCTCACAAAATTGATTACATTTTTGTGACTTTATCAGTTGATTTTTTATATAGTTCTCACCCAAAATAGGTTTTAAGAGAAAAAAAATCATTTTCTAACAGGATTCCTGTTAGGTGCAATGGTGTATTCACCACAGATGTAGCAGAATACGTCAGGCTGATTTTTGCAAGATCTTCTAATCGAAGCCATTTCATTCACCTGTAATATTAAAAAAACACAATCATAAATTGGCAAAAGTAAAATCTTCAGAACTCGTTTATTGCAAGAAATATGAAAGAATTTTGTATCATATGATGTGAAAATGCCCATAAATGTAAGCAAAAATGTTAAAAAGCCAAGATGTAGCATAGTTCAGAAAGTTGACCTGACTGAGCAAAATTAATGTGATTTTTGGATTCAGCACCAAAATGATCCTAAATCAGCTCAAAAAACTGAAACAATACATTTGTTGTTGACCAGTGTAATGTTTGGATTCACAGTGTGTGTGTAAACGGGCTCATTGTAGGAAAATTAATCAGATTTTTAGCTGTAAATCTATGTCATTTCATTTATTTGTTTCTGAAAACTGTTGCTTTCACTTTCATTTCAGCTCATGTTACTTTGCCTTCGCTGTAGTTTTTGTTTTGTTCTCTAAAGTGAATCAAAGAGTTTTAAAGTTACAGACATTTATGCAAGACTGGAGTTACACGTTTTATATAGATAAATGTGAGCGATCGTCCTCACAAAGACACAAAGCATGTGTCTGGTGCATCAGGTTTTTATCTTTTATTGTGTTTATTTCCACATTGTCCTCTTCTTTCATTATTCTTCCAGTGGAAATTGTTTTCTTTTATTGCGTCGCATCAACTTGTCTTTTAAGGCACTTTGTAACCTTGCTTTAACAGAAGTTCTATACATAGTTTCACATGTTTGCGTTGTTGCTAAAATATGTTTGGTGATTGAAAGGACATTCTTGTAGCCGCGGTATGCCGGCAGTGCATTAAAACTGTCCATTTATCAAAAATATCTGATGAATGCAACGTGACTTTTACCATTTGAGTTAAATATTTCAATATACACAACTCAAACATGAACGAACTGCATAAAAGACCAAATAGGATGACTTAATCTCTATTTATTATTAATATTATTGATTAAATAAGTTCTACTTCCTCCCACTCCTTTTCAAATGTGCAAATGAAGTCGTACTTTGTTTTCATGTACAGTGTATGTACAGCTTTTTGTTTTTGTTTCTTTTGTTTTCCTATAGTCTGTTTCATTTGTAAAGACTAAGTGGGATTACTTGATTTTGTTGCATGTTCAAAATAAATAAATACACTAAAAATTTAAGTTCATTAATATTAGTCTAAAGTTTAGATGTTTTTCTATTAGATCAGATCAGTTATTGGCAAGAAGTCTGATTCTGACAGATTTTAGTTTGTGTGGTGTTTTTGGAACTATAAACTGTTAAATACCAGCGGTTGATCCACAGTTCAGACTAAACTGTGACAGTTCTGACCTGGTTTGTTGGATTCCAAACAAATCTTTAGTTCAGTTTAAGGCTGGGGAGATATGGAAAAAAAATCTTATCACAATACATTTTTTCATATCAGGCGATATCGATATCGATAACAATCAAATCACTATTTTTTGTCAAGCTTAAATTTTCTGTTGCTCATAAGTAGGGATGGGAATTGAGAACTGGTTCTTTTTGAGAATCGGCTCCCAGTAGCTCGATTCCTTGGAATCGTTTGCCTGCTTATCGATTCCGCCTTCGTTGCACATGCGCGATGACGTCACACATACGCTACATTATTTTGGTCAGAACGAAGACAACTTATAGTTGAGGCAGAAATGGTCTAAACAGGCCAGACCAGGTCTAAACAGACCAGACCAGGTCTAAACAGACCAGACCAGGTCCAAACAGACCAGACCAGTTCTAAACAGACCAGACCAGGTCTAAACAGACCAGACCAGGTCCAAACAGACCAGACCAGGACTAAACAGACCAGACCAGGTCCAAACAGACCAGACCAGGTCCAAACAGACCAGACCAGGTCTAAACAGACCAGACCAGGTCCAAACAGACCAGACCAGGTCCAAACAGACCAGACCAGGTCTAAACAGACCAGACCAGTTCTAAACAGACCAGACCAGGTCCAAACAGACCAGACCAGGTCTAAACAGACCACACCAGGTCTAAACAGACCACACCAGGTCCAAACAGACCACACCAGGTCCAAACAGACCACACCAGGTCTAAACAGACCAGACCAGGTCTAAACAGACCAGACCAGGTCTAAACAGACCAGACCAGGTCCAAACAGACCAGACCAGGTCCACTGGAACACTGTCAAAGCTTCCATGTCTTCTAAAGGTGGAATCCCTCCAATATGTTCAAACATTTGTCCGCAGCATGTGACTCATTTACAGGAATGTCACATATTTGATTCTCTTCTTAGCGGTGCTTGTGAATGTAGCGGCAGAGTGAACACCAGGCCGGTTCTGGTTCTGGTGTGGGCAACAAACGTCGTAACTCCTCAAATACAAGTTTCTGAAGGTAAGAAGGGAAAGGAAATGAGGTGACCAACAATGGGAGACAAGCTGAGTCGAACCGGTTCCACGTAGTAGAAATGCAGCAATAGAGGAATTAGTAAAGAGTCTGTAGTTTCACTTTCACTGCCCCCCCCCCCCCCCCCCCGAACCGGGCCCAGCGTCATCTGTTCTTATTATTAGTTCATACTGTATTTGTTCTATTTTCTGTGCAGATGGAAATATAAAAGACAGTTAATGCAAACACACCTGTTTGTACTCTGTTATTCCCTCACCCAATGAGAATCAATAAGGAATCGGATCGATAAGTGATATCGATAATGGAATTGTTAAATTCTTAATGATTCCCATCCCTACTCATAAGTTAGTTGTGGCGTGAGTTTGGCATCAATGAATCGATGGTGAGACGTTGGAGACGGGGTGGGTGTGGCTTATAGTGAAGTGCGCCAGTAGTCTGGAAAGTAGGGTAAATGCGTACATATCAGTGGTTCCCAGCCTTTTTTGGCTCATGACCCCATGTTAACGTCACAAATTTCTGGCGACCCCAGACATTCAAAACAAAGACATCTTTTTTGCTAAAATTAATTTGTTTTTGATCATGTAATAGTTTGCTATAATATGTTGCAAATAAACGTTAATTTTACTCAACATTTAGGTTATATAATGTCAATTTTTATTAGTAAGTTTTAATTAAAAATTTTTTTTTTTTTATCAATTACTAGAAATTTCAGGAGATCCCAGTTGAATTCCAGGCGACCCCACGTGGGGTCCCGACCCTAAGGTTAAAAAACACTGCATTAACTGTTCCCAATCCCCTTTTTCAGTTGTGTGGTCCAGTCTGTTCTTTCTCAAACTGATAAAATCTTGCACCACAAACATCTGAAACCAGTGTTGAAGGGGTTAAACTGAAATGAGGAGGAAAGAGGGTCTTATTTAGAGGCTCACCTGGGGTGTACATCCACCAGCAGCACCAAAGTTTGCACTGGAAGAGCGTTGATCCTTTTACACTGAAACCTTGCCACTTTAATAATTTTTTTTTTTTAATCAATTACTAGAAATTCAGGCAATCCTATTTGAATTCCAGGCGACCCCACGTGGGGTCATGACCCCAAGGTTGAAAAACACTGGTATATATCATCGTAAATATCATGTTGAAATAAATATTGCCTCATTACCTCTTATCGCCTTTATCATAATATATAAGACAATGTTATTTTGATGGACATTTTCAGGAGCACAGTAAACATAAAGCAGACAATGAACCTGCTCCAAATATGACACATCACTAAGTTTTGTCCTATTCAACCTGATAAACCTCGGACTCTGTTATTTGTCTGTTTAACCCAGTGTTTCTCCAACTGTTGGGCGGGGAGGTGTGAAGGCTTGACAGGGGGTCATGGGATCACTCCTGGATGTTTTTTTTTCTTCAGGTTAGAACATGTTGCAGGTGGAACTAATGTTTTAGAGTTGGTGCACCCTGGACTCATTTTAGGGACGTACAACAAACAGCTCTGTCAGGTCTGTCACTCTTGGACCCAATATTTAATTAAAAATCCATTAATTATGGGATGGCTCAGAGCAAGAGTATAATTTTTTTTGCATTTATCTGAGGTCATCATTAGGTCCATCCTGGGGGAAATGTCTACATTTACCTTTTATTATTGGGTCTAAAAAGCTGGAAAAGTGACAGATACTAAAAAAAAAAAAACAGTTTCACAGAAGCCCCCATGTGCAAATATGATGATGTAACTAGTTCTAAAACGTAACAAATTAAGCAGGAATTAAAACAGGTTGTAGAAATCCACTAGATTTTGACCAAAATGGATATAAAGGTAGCTTTGCAACACGTGGAGTGGTGTTTTTTAACCTTGGGGTCACCTGGAAATCAAATGGGGTCACCAGAAATTTCTAGTAATTGATAAAAAAAACAAAAAAAACCCCCTTACTAATAAAAAAACATATGGTGAATTGAGAGAGACAATCACAAACATAACAGACCTGACAAACTATGAGTGTGAAACTGCAGCACTGTGGTTCTGTTTATCTGTCAGATGTTCATTGTGGTCAGTTTCAGATGCTGCAGCTCTTTCATAATTCATAATTTGAGTTCTTGTTTGTTCAGTATTAACTGTCAGCCTTGTAAATAGGAAGGAAAATTAAGTTAGTGATTCAATAAGTTTATTCCTCTTCCTACTCTTTTTTTGACTGCAAAATTCAGACTTACATGTGCTTGAAAATAGATTCTGTTCATTTAAATGTTATTTTGTTTTTGTCTTAATTTGCTTCATTTTGTTTTATTTTGTGTCTTTGCATGTCCTAAATAAATAAAAACAAAATTCTCACTTTGTACAGTAATCTAAACCTAGCTTTTCTGCCTCTGTCCATAATAATATACATTATAAAAAACTAAATGTCGTATAAAATTAATCTTTATTTGCAACATAGTATAGCAAACTATTACATGATCAAAAACAAATTAATTTCAGCAAAAAAAAAAAAAAAAGTCTGTTAAAATGGGAGTCATGAGCCAAAAAAGGTTGGGAACCACTGACCTGGAGGGTTCAAATTCAAACTTTTTCAACTCTTAGGGTCCAAATAGACAAACAAATGAACCACAGACGAATAAAAGTGAGTTTAACTAAATATGAGCCCTTTAAGTAAGACTTTCAGTCGGCTGTTTCTGCTGTAAGCTTCTCCTAAATCCTTCAAACCTGACTGAACATTTCTCATTGAACCTCCAGAACTGAGGCTGAATGGAACCTGTGAGATGAGCTGAGCTGGAATTCAATGGCAGATATTTATGGTTTTAAAAGCTTCTGTGCACCACTTGTGTTGGGGAACAGGTGCAGGGGTCGGACCAAAGGACAGCGGAGGAGCCAGAACCACAAGAAATGGTGCAAGGGTTCATTAGGAAGAAGGAGCGCAAATAATAGTTGGATTAATGCAGTGTTTTTCAACTGTGGGGTCACCTGGAATTTCTACTAATTGACAAAAAAACAACAACTTACTAATAAAAAAAATATCTGGTGAGTTGAGAGAGACAACACTGGTCTACAAGGAAAATGCTTCCAGAATAAAAGTAATGAAATTTTACCACATGAGAGTCACTGATAAAGACAAATCCAGTCCTAAATGCTGGTTGGCTGAACTTTCCAAGATACAGCCTTGGGTCAAAATGTGAAATTCAAGAATTAAGGAGAGAATGGGTTTGACTCCAAAGGAATATTTGTCTCAGAGCTACAAGATCTACTTCCAAACACTGTCTGCACATTAGAATACATTCACTTTACAGGTTCTATTTAGTGGAAGATTTAGAAAACTATTATATAAATGTACATAAACCAATATATATGTGGAATAACACTTAATCATATACCTTGAAAACATCAGCAAACCGGCACTTTTGTCATTTATTTTCCAATTAATCTTATTAAAATATGTAACATTTAGCACATTTAATGTCTGAAGCAAATCATTTCTAAAAAATTGTAGACCAGTGTGATCAATCCATAAAAGACATGACAAACTGTGAAGCTGAAACTGAACCTATGACCTTTATTTAAACAAGGAAATATACTGAGGACACAACCTCATTTACGATATACCCGAGACGAAACAAAACACTTGAAACATACAACGGACATATCAGAAATAACGGAAAGTAAAAGCGACAATTAAAAACAGGAGCAGCTGAAGGTAAAATAAGATGAAATTATGGATTTAAAACACAAAATATTTGAAATGTACAATGCCATATCAGAAGTAGCAAAAAGTAAAAGTGATAAAGATGAACTAAAAACAAAGACATGTACTTAAAAACAGGAGCAGCTGGATATAAAATAAGAAGTGATTAAGGATTTAAATTGTCCTAATGATGTTTATCTGTCAAATGTTCATTGTGGTCGGTTTCAGATGCTGCAGCTCTTTCATAATTCATTAGGGTGGTCCTTATATGGGGTCAAAAAATTTTTTTTTGTGGAAATGTTCGACTCTCACCCCCTAAATTTGTTAGGATGCCGATAAAAACAAACTGTGCAAAATTTCAGATTGTTTTGAAAATATCTGGGGTTAGCTCAAGGCCTTTGAATATTTCCAAAATCGTTAAATATTGCATAAATTTCACCGTTCTTACAAACGCACGCCACATTACAAAATGGAATGCAACATTGCTTTTATTAACACCCACACATTAACTACATGTGCACAACTACACAATATATCCATAAAAAGGAACAAACAAGCCAAAAAAGTTCATGCATGTAATCGCAAAAGATCGTAGAACTCAAGTCAGAATTATCGTCTTGTCTTCAGTTGAGTGATCGTAACTGTTGTCACATGTACAGGGTGGGGAAGCAAAATGTACAATATTTTGAGGCAGGGATTGAAAGACAGTGTATGACCAATTAGTTTATTGAAAGTCATGAGAATTTATTTGCCACAAGAAAATGTCCATAATAGAAAATGTTTTTATTCTATGTGTCCTCCTTCTTTCTCAATAACTGCCTTCACACGCTTCCTGAAACTTGCGCAAGTGTTCCTCAAATATTGGGGTGACAACTTCTCCCATTCTTCTTTAATAGTATCTTCCAGACTTTCTCGTAATAGTTTTGCTCATAGTCATTCTCTTCTTTCCATTATGAACAGTCTTTATGGACACTCCAACTATTTTTGAAATCTCCTTTGGTGTGACGAGTGCATTCAGCAAATCACACACTCTTTGACGTTTGCTTTCCTGATTACTCATATGGGCAAAAGTTTGTGAAAAGGTATGGATAATAGTGTTAGGTATGATTATGACATCAATATATGTTTGGGTTCAAAACAGTTGACGTAGTGCCTGCTGAGAAAAAACAACTAAATGTTCAGTGTAAATTTTGCTTCCCCACCCTGTAGAATAAAAACATTTTCTATTATGGACATTTTCTTGTGGCAAATAAATTCTCATGACTTTCAATAAACTAATTGGTCATACACTGTCTTTCAATCCCTGCCTCAAAATATTGTACATTTTGCTTCCCCACCCTGTACATGATCAAATGAACCAATTTCAGCCATAAATCATTAAACAGCATGCCAGAAGCCTGGCACACAATGCAGCATATAACATGCGAAAAATACCGAATACGGTTAACTGTGTTATATTTTAAACTTCTTGAGCAACCTCTAAATATTGGTTAATGTTCCTAAAATTTTGCCAGAATTTTTTTTTTTATTTATCCTAACAAATTGGTGGAGTGAGAGCATGAACATTTGAAAGCTGAAAAATAAGGACCACCCTAATAATTCATAGTTTGAGTTCTTGTTTGTTCAGTATTAATTGTCCTCCTTGTAAATCACAGCTGGACTGACTGTACATGTCCTGACCAAGGGAAATAAAACTCTCCCTTTGTGCAGTAATCTACACCTGGATTTACTGCCTCTGTCCACAATAATAGACATTATATAGACTAAATGTCATCTAAAATTAGCCTTTATTTGCAGCATAGTATAGCAAACTATTACACAATCAAAAACAAATTAATTTTAGCAAAAAAAAAAAAAAAAAAAAAAAATGTCTGGGGTCACCAGATATTTGTGATGTTAAAATAGGGCTACGAGCCAAAAAAGTTTGGGAACCACTGATCTATAGGATTTATCATAAATAAAATTACTGCTTTACACCAAATAGAATAAAAAGGCCTGAATTATTCCCCTATAATTACATGTACCCCAAAGAGGTTTAGTCATATTGAAGTTTTCATGAAATCGAATTCAGTGTTTAAGTGTTTTGATGAACAGGACTGTGTAAAAGTCCTGTTTGTTGGCTTTAGTAAAATTCTAATGATCTGCTCCTGTTTTTAACCCATAAAGACTCAGTGCTACTTTTGTGGCAGTTCCCAAACACATTTTCCTCTAGATGTAACCTTTTTTAAGTGATTTATCTCCATTTATTATAATATTATCCTCTGTATTTTGTGTTTTTTCAGTGTAAATCATGTGTTTTCCTATAATTAATTTACTGATCATGTAGATGTTCATTAAAGTTGAGGGTTAATTATATTAGAAACAGAAAACTGAGGAAAAAGGGCCTTTTTTTTTGTTTTTTTTTTTTGGCAAATATACCAATAACTGAATGTTGTCCATCCACTGTCATTGATCCAACTCCATGGGTTTTATTGGGGATTCAGTTGTAGAAGATGATGGTGTTTCCACGGTAACTACGGAGCCTCTGAACGTCCAAATGGGTCATATCTGATGACCATGAAAAGATGAAGAACTGTATTTGACACCAATTATTGACATGAGGGATTTCTTCACCTTTATGCCATAATTCAGTGTTTTTTGGGTCATTTCTCCCTTATTTCCAAATATTTTACTCATTTTATTCTCATTTTACCAGATTTGTACATTATACCCCTTGAATAATTGAGGTAAAACTGTATTTTACACCAATTATTGACATGTATTGATAGGATTAGTGGATCAGAAGTTATTAAACAGTTCAGATCAGTAGATGGTTTTGGTTTTTAAGGGTTAAAAGACTGCTTTTTTCCAAATATTTTGTCCATTTTTCCTCTATATAGAAGGATTTCTTCACTTTTATGCCATAATTCAGTGTTTTTTGGGTCATTTTCCCCTTATTTTCCAAGTATTTTACTCATTTTATTCTCATTTTACAGGTTTTGTACATTTTACCCTATGAATAATTGAGATAAAACTGTATTTTACACCAATTATTGACATGTATTGATAGGATTAGTGGATCAGAAGTTATTAAACAGTTTAGATCAGTAGAAGATTTTGGTTTTTAAGGGTTAAAAGACAGCTTTTTTCCAAATATTTTACCCATTTTTCCTCAATTTAGAAAGATTTCTTCACCTTTATGTCACATTTCAAGGTTTTTTTGGGTTGTTTTCCTCTTATTTTTCAAGTATTTTGTTAATTTCACGCTAATTTTACGAGATTTGTACATTTTACCCTATGAATAATTGCGGTAAAACTGTATTTTACACCAATTATTGACATGTATTGATAGGATTAGTGGATCAGAAGTTATTAAACAGTTTAGATCAGTAGATGGTTTTGGTTTTTAAGGGTTAACAGACTACTTTTTTCAAATATTTTGCCCATTTTTTCTCAATTTAGAAGGATTTCTTCACTTTTATGCCATAATTCAGTGTTTTTTGGGTCATGTCTCCCATATTTCCAAGTATTTTACTCATTTTATTCTCATTTTACAAGATCTGTACATTTTACCCTATGAATAATTGAGGTAAAACTGTATTTTACACCAATTATTGACATGTATTGATAGGATTAGCAGATCAACAGGTATTAAACAGTTCAGATCAGTAGAATATTTTGGTTTTTAAGGGTTAAAACACTGCTTTTTCCCCCAAATATTTTGCCCATTTTTCCTCAATTTAGAAGGATTTCTTCACTTTTATGTCATAATTCAGTGTTTTTTGGGTCATTTTCCCCTTATTTTCCAAGTATTTTACTCATTTTATTCTCATTTTACAGGTTTTGTACATTTTACCCTATGAATAATTGAGATAAAACTGTATTTTACACCAATTATTGACATGTATTGATAGGATTAGTGGATCAGAAGTTATTAAACAGTTTAGATCAGTAGATGGTTTTGGTTTTTAAGGGTTAACAGACTGCTTTCCTCAAATATTTTGCCCATTTTTTCTCAATTTAGAAGGATTTCTTCACTTTTATGCCATAATTCAGTGTTTTTTGGGTCATTTCTCCCTTATTTCCAAGTATTTTGTTAATTTTATGCTAATTTTACAAGATTTGTACATTTTACCCTGTGAATAATTGAGGTAAAACTGTATTTTACACCGATTATTTCCATGTATTGATAGGATTAGTGGATCAGAAGTTATTAAACAGTTTAGATCAGTGGATGGGTTTAGTCGCTGGTGGCTGTTGTTCACATTTAAAATGGGGTTCACGAGCCAAAAAAGGTGAGGAACCACTGAACTAATTGCGTAAATCCCCTTTTTTGTATGAATGTATGTGTCAGATGAAGGCGGTGTGTTTGCTCTTTTGCAGTTACTCCCTGTTTTTCTCACATGACACGACTTGTTACTCATTAAAAGTTTCCTAAAAGTTCATTTGGCTTGGTGTGTTTCTCAGTTTCGTGCAGGCAAACATTATATTTGATTTAATTAGAAGATGTTTGAGGTCAAAAGCTTGAAGGTGAGAAGTAACGAATGTGTCACGTGGGATAAAAACACTGGAGTGATTTTATTTTTGATTGTAATAAATGCAAAAACAGTAACTTGGATTTCTTTTAATGTCATTAAAATGCGACACATTTAGTCAAAAGGCAGAAAAACGTGCTCGGTCAGAGTCAGATCTATCAGCTAGAGTCTTAATTAAAAGGGATCAAAGGTTCATGTAAACAAGTCCGTCTCAGTAAATTGGTGACCACAAACTTTCCAGCCATGTTTTTTTTTTTTTTATTTTTAAGGATTTTTTTTTTTTTTTTTCACAGGGTGTCATCAAAAGTTACGTTAGTGTTGGGAATCCCGTGTACTTTTTCTCGGCGGCGGGTGTGGTGTTTTGGAAAGTCTGGTAACTTCACTAATGCATCACAGGATGAAAGTGGAAATGATGAACACACTTTTTTTTAATTATATAGAAGAAAACTCTAACTAGGAGATGGAGCTTAGAGTACGTCCTCCTGAAAGTAGGTTTTACTTTAGTAGGAAAATTACTTTTTGAATTAAACCAACTTTCAGGTTTTTTTTTGTTTTTGTTTTTTTTTACAATGTGGGTTTAATTCCCCAAAATGTACCTGTAACAGAATAAAAAGATATTCCAAAAAATAGTAGCGTGTTTTTTTGTCCTTTTTACCATGTTACATGCGGATTTTTGTATAAAAATAATATAAATTTGTGTTTTATCTGAAAAATAGTTTCTCTTTTAACTCAGTATTTATTTTTAAATTAGACCCAAAGTGCTTCCAAACTCGCTTCATAACATTCGTCTACATCTGGTTTGAATTTTTAGCCCCCTATGTTCTGTTTTTAGGACCAATTTCACAGAAGAACCCATTTATTTCCTAAAACAAAACTATATTTTTCAAGAAATAAACACATTTTCATTACCATTAATTGCCAGTTTTTGACTTTTCTTGCTGTCGTTTAATAATCACTTCCTGCGACCGCTGGCCTGTTGTCAAAGCACCGTACCAGGACAAGCTGTCTGACCTTTGACCTCTACAGTTTAGGACTCTGATGAGGGTCTAGAGCACAGGTGTCAAACATGCCAAAACCAGTTCGCCAAAGGGTCCAGTCCAGCAGGTCCAGTCCAGCAGGTCCAGTCCAGCAGTCTGTGGGATGAGTTTACAAAAGGCAAAAACTACATTAAAAATATTAACAATCATTGGTGTCAAGATTATTTAAATTCAGGTTCCACATACAGACCGAGTGGGTCAGACCAGTAAAATACAAGTATAATAGTCTGTAAATAATGAAAATCAAACATTTTCCAGATTTTATGTGAAACCCCACCCACACACACACACACACACACACACACACACGCCCACACACACACACCTACACCCACACACACACACACACACACACACACGCCTACACACACACACACACACACGCCTACACACACACACCTACACCCACACACACACACACCTACACACACGCCTACACACACACACCTACACACACACACACACACACACATACTCCATCCATTAATTCTATCAATCCATGTGAATAATTGGTGTAAAATTCAGTTCTTCATCTTTTCATGGTCATCAGATATGACCATATTTGGACATTCAGAGGCTCCATAGTTACCGTGGAAACACCGTCATCTTCTCCAACATTGATTCACCAGTAAAACGCATGGAGTTGGATCAGTGACAGTGGATGAACACACTGGGTTTATGTTCAGATAATGAGAGACTGGACTGAAAAAGTCAGTTTTCCTTCACTTTCCTCTGTTTCTGATAATAACTCTCTCTCTCTCTCTCTCTCTTATATATATATATATATATATATATATATATATATATATATAGATAGATAGATAGATAGATGTCATTGATCCAACTCCATGGGTTTCACTGATGAATCAATGTTGTAGAAGATGATGGTGTTTCCACGGTAACTACGGCGCCTCTGAACGTCCCAGTGGGTCATATCTGATGACCATGAAAAGATGAAGAACTGAATTTTACACCAATTATTGAAATGGATTGACAGAATTAGTGGATCAACAGGTATTAAACAGTTTAGATCAGTAGATGGTTTTGGTCAGTAGTGTCTCTTTGGGTTTTTATGGGTTAAATATGATGTTGTATAAATATAAACAGACACTTTTGGCACAGAAACAAATTTTGCCTTATTTTTTAAAATCAAAATGGCAGAAACAAGAGTTGGGGTCAAAATCTATCTATCTATCTATCTATCTATCTATCTATCTATCTATCTATCTATCTATCTATCTATCTATCTATCTATCTATCTATCTATCTATCTATCTATCTATCTATCTATCTATCTATCTATCTATCTATCTATCTATCTATCTATCTATCTATCTATCTTTCTTTCTTTCTTTCTTTCTTTCAGGGGTACTCCACTGTAAAAAGTTTGAAAACGACAGAGTTAAAATCGTTTTTTAAACAGTTTAGATCAGTAGATGGTTTTGGTCAGTAGTGTCTCTTTGGGTTTTTATGGGTTAAATATTTTGTTTTATAAATATAAACAGACACTTTTGGCACAGAAACACATTTTGCCTCATTTTTTTTCAATCAAAATGGCAGAAACAAGAGTTGGGGTCAAAAAAAAAAAAAAAAAAAAAAAAAAAAAAAAAAAAAATATATATATATATATATATATATATATATATATATATATATATATATATTTATTTTTATTTTTATTTTTATTTTTTATTTTTTATTTTTTATTTTTTTTTCAGGGGTAGTCCACTGTAAAAACTTTTAGAATCACTGAGATAAAACCATTTTTGTCGGATGTTTTCAGATCTATTGCAGTTTTTTTAGGAACGCAGAAGCAACTTGTTCTTAAAACTGCAACCAAAAAGCTCCATTTATAGTAAACAATGTCAGAAATGTCTTAATTAAACACGTGGATCGCAGCTTCCAGTGTGCACAGCAGAGCACAGACAGAGGAAATGAAAAAAAAAACACATGTATGGTCTCATTAAAATGCTTGGAGTTTCAGACCCAGCCTTAATTGGAGCAGATATTGGAGTTAATAGCTGTTGAGATGTGCTGTTAGTGTCCGCTAATTAAAAGCCCATTAAGGCGGAGGCGGGGCTAGGACTGTGATTGACAGGTGGGAGGCGTCAGGAGGGGAGGGGAGGGGAGGGGGGTGGGGGGATCCCGTCGGTGCGCTCGCGGCCCCAGTCCAGTGCGTAAAGAGCGCAGAGCGGCGCACAGGCTCCGGACGGCGGATTAGCTGCGCCTTGGTGTCCGTGCGCAGAGCAGAGCAGCTCCGGCCTGGACGCTTTGGTTCTGTTCCATGAGTTCTTCGCCATGAGCTGCTTGGATGTGATGTACCAAGTGTTTGGACCTCAGCCTTATTTCAGCTCCTACAGCCCCTACCACCACCAGGTACGCGCCACAGCTCCAGGACACTGGGCTTTTCCTGGAACTGCCAACTGGATTCATGCGTAAAATGGTCCAAGTGAAGCCGAGCCTCAGATAATTCACACAGAAAACTTTATTAGGCTGTGTTTATTTTCTGTGACCTGTTAATTAGTGCTTAAACCCATTAAAACGCACGGTAGGACAACACTTGAAGCGCTTTGTGTCGGAAAAACTTTCAATTTTAAAGCATTTTTTTTCGTGCGTAAAATGTTCCAAGTCAAGCCGATCCTCAGATAATTCACACAGAAAACTTTATTTTACTGTATTTACTGCTGTAAATATTTTCTGTGACCTGTTAATTAGTGTTTAAACCCAATAATACGCAGGCTAGGACAACACTAGAAACGCTTTGTGTCGGAAAAACGTTCAATTTAAACCTTTATTTACGCACTTTAGTTTCATATAGATCCAGATTTGTCCAATTAAATCTGTTTTTTGGTTTATTTTTGGTGAAAATACGGTTAATTCCGTCTCTAGAGGCTCATATCAGTTTGTAAACAAGTGGAAAAAATGTTGTAATTGTTTTCATTAATATTTTTTCTTCACCTCAAACTGTTTTAATCTCTTTCAAATACTTCCAGAAGTCTATTTTTATACTTATACTACAGTTATTTCATTTTATTTATTTATTTATTTATTTAAAACTTTAATTACCTTTATGATCCTAAATATAATACTTACAATAATATATGACCAGCAGATTAATTCCAGGAGAATGCTGGTAAAGTTTTAATTTAAACCTTTATTTACGTTTGAGCACACTTTAGTTTCATATAGATCCATATCTGTCCACATAAATCTTTTTATTTATTTATTTATTTATTTATTTATTTTTGGTGAAACTACAGGTGGATCCGTCTCTAGAGGCTCATATCAGTTTGTAAAAAAGTGGGAAAAAATGATTTCATTAATAATTTTTCTTCACCTCAAACTATCTTAATCTCTTTCAAATGCTTCCAGAAGTCTGTTTTTATACTTACACTGTGGTTATTTATTTATTTATTTTTAACTTTAAGTACCTTTATGACCATAAATATAATATTTACAATCATATATGACCAGCAGATTCATTCCAGGAGAATGCTGGTAAAGTTTTATTTAAACCTTTATTTACATTTGAGCACACTTTAGTTAGAGATCCATATTTGTCCAAATAAATCTTTGTTTGTTTGTTTGTTTGTTTGTTTATTTTTGGTGAAAGTATGGTTGGTTCCGTCTCTAGAGGCTCATATCAGTTTGTAAAAAAGTGGAAAAAATGTTTCCATTAATAATATTTCTTCTCCTCAAACTGTTTTAATCTCTTTCAAATACTTCCAGAAGTTCATTTTTGTACGTATACTGTGGTTATTTCATTTCATTTATTTATTTATTTATTTATTTTTTTAAACTTTAATTACCTTTATGACCATAAATATAATATATGACCAGCAGATTCATTCCAGGAGAATGCTGGTAAAGTTTCAATTTAAACCTTTATTTAGATTTATGAGCACACTTTAGTTTCATTTAGATCCATATTTGTCCAATTAAATCTATTTTTTGGTTTATTTTTGGTTAAATCCGTCCGGTTCCGTCTCTAGAGGCTCATATCAGTTTGTAAAAAAGTGGAAAATGTTTTCATTAATAATTTTTTTTCACCTCAAACTGTCTTCATCTCTTTCAAATACTTCCAGAAGTCTATTTTTTATACTTATACTATGGTTATTTAATTTAATTTAATTTTTAACTTTAATCACCTTTAGGATCATAAATATAATACTTATCCTCCTACGACCCAGCTAAGTTTCACTACTTTACACACACACACGAAAAAAAATAGAATAGAAAACTGTCCACCATAAAGGACATTCCATAAAAATGTTAAAAACTGCATCTGAAAAAACTGTTGCATGCTGATGTTTCAAATACACGTATTTATTTAATGAAAAACAAAAAAGCTGGTACGTTGCTGACACGTCCTGGGTCTGAGGAGGTTCTAATCATATACGACCAGCAGATTCATTCCAGGAGAATGCTGGTAAAGTTTCAATTTAAACCTTTATTTACATTTATTTACACACTTTAGTTTCATTTAGATCCAGATTTGTCCAATTAAATCTATTTTTTTTGTTTATTTTTGGTGAAATCCGTCCGGTTCCGTCTCTCAAGGCTGATATCAATTTGTAAAAAAGTGAAAAAATGTTTTCATTCATCATTTTTCTTCACCACAAACTGTCTTCATCTCTTTCAAATACTTAAAGAAGTCTATTTTTATACTTATATTAGAGTTATTTCGTTTTTTTTTTTTTTCTTTAATCACCTTTATGATCCTAAATATAATATATGACCAGCAGATTCATTCCAGGAGAACGCTGGTAAAGTTTCAATTTAAACCTTTGTTTACAAACACTCTTTAGTTTCATTTAGATCCAAATTTGTCCAAAAAAATCTATATTTTTGTTTATTTTTGGTGAAAGTATGGTAGAGGATAATGTCAGTTTGTAAAAAAGTGGAAAAAATGTTCCCATTAATAATTTTTCCTCACCTCAAACTGTTTTAATCTCTTTCAGATACTTCCAGAAGTCTGTTTTTATACTTATACTACGGTTATTTCATTTTATTTTTAACTTTACTCACCTTTATCGTCATAAATAGAATACTTATAATAATATACGACCGGCAGATTCATTCCAGGAGAATGCAGGTAAACTAATCCAATCTAATCCACTTTATTTTTTATAGCACATTTAAACAACAAGTGCTGTACGTCATAAAAACACTAAAATAATTAAAAGAAAATACTGAAAACAATAAATAAGTACATAGAACTACAACAATGATCTAACTAAAACAATGAAATCAAATAGTTAAAAGTACTAAAATCAATAAAAATGAATAAAAGACACAGTAATTCCATTTAAAATATGTAAATAAACATTTTTCTGCCTAATTTTAAACGTTTTTAACTTTATTTTCTCATTTTTATGTCAGGTTTTTGTGTGTAATTGGAGCTCATGTGTTTCACTGTGAGCAGGTCTTTTTTTTTTCTTTTCTTTTCTTTTCTTTTCTTTTTTTTTTGCAGACTTTTCCAGAGCTGTTAAAGTGTTTTTTTTTTTCCTCCGCTCTCTTAAAACCTCTCAGTCAACATCCAGGCATATTTCACATAGTGCCAAAACTCACTTTGTGTGTCACTTAAATAACCCGTGGATCCGTCACAGCCCACATTCTGTCACACAGCTGTTTTTATTTACACTCCACATATTTACAGTGTGTGTTTTTAGCTTCATTAAACCTGCTGTTAGTTTCCTAAGCTGTGAGCGTAATAGTCCGTTTAATTTTTGTGTATTCTAGTGTCATTAAGGGGTTTTATAAAAGGGATAAATGGTTCAAATCCTGGATAACGCGCATAATTAATATGAATGTGGTGCACTTTAGTTCATGTTAAACACAGAAATTAAAAGACGTATGAGTTTAACCTTTAAAGACCCAGTGCTAATGAATAGTTTCCACACCATTTATTATAATATTATCCTCTAGTTTACATTTTTCACTGTAAATCATGTATTTTCCTGCATTTAATTTCCCATATTTAATTTAGATGCAGTAAAACTTAGAGTAAATTCAAATGTTATTATATATATATATATATATATATATATATATATATATATATATATATATATATATATATATATAAATAATATTTCTGTATTTTACCTTTCTTAAGTAATTTATCACCGTTGATTACAATATTACCTTCCTTCTTTGTGTGTGTGTTTTTTTTTTTTTTTGTGTGTAAATCATGTATTTTCCTGCATTTAATTTCCTATATTTAATTTAGATGCTCATGAAAACTTAGAGTAAATTCAAAGATTATATATATATATATATATATATATATATATATATATATATATATATATATATATATATATATATATACATATATATATAATATTTCTGTATTTTACCTTTTCTTAAGTAATTTATCACCGTTGATTACAATATTATCTTACTTATTTTGTGTGGGTTTTTTTTGTGTAAATCATGTATTTTCCTCCATTTCATTTCCTATGTTTAATTCAGATGCTCATGAAAACTTAGAGTAAATTCAAAGGTTATTATATTATTATAATTTTTCTGTATTTTACATTTTCTTAAGTAATTTATCACCATTAATTGCAATATCATCTTCCGTATTTTGTGTTTTTTTTCACTGTAAATCATATATTTTCCTACATTTAGTTTCCTATATTTAATTCAGATGCTCATGAAAACTTAGAGTGAATTCAAAGGTTATTATATAATTACATATACATATAATTTTTCTGTATTTTACCTTTTTCGTAAGTAATTTATCACCATTGATTACAATATTATCTTACTCATTTTGTGTTTTTTTTTGTGTGTGTAAATCATGCATTTTCCTACATTTAATTTCTTGTATTTAATTTACATACTCATGAAAACTTAGAGTAAATTCAAAGGTTATTATATTATTATAATTTTTCTGTATTTTACCGTTTCTTAAGTAATTTATCACCATTGATTACAATATTATCTTACTTTTTTTTTTTTTTTGTGTAAATCATGTATTTTCCTGCATTTAATTTCCTATATTTAATTTAGATGCTCATGAAAACTTAGAGTAAATTCAAAGATTATATATATATATATATATATATATGTATATATATATATATATATATATATATATATATATATATATATATATATATAATATTTCTGTATTTTACCTTTTCTTAAGTAATTTATCACCGTTGATTACAATATTATCTTACTTATTTTGTGTGGGTTTTTTTAGTGTAAATCATATATTTTCCTCCATTTAATTTCCTTTATTTAATTTAGGTACTCATGAAAACTTAGAGTGAATTCAATGGTTGTTATATTATTATCATTTTTCTGTATTTTACCTTATCTTAAGTAATTTATCACCATTGACTGCAATATTATCTTCCTTATTGTGTGTTTTTTCAGTGTAAATCAGGTATTTTCCTGTATTTAATTCACTGATCATGTAGATGTTCATAAAAGTTCAGATTAAAGTTGGCAGTTATTATATTAGAAACAGCAAAAACTGAAGAAAATGTGACTTTTTTTCAGCAGAATCTCTCATTAACTGAACATAAACCCAATGTGTCCATCCACTGTCATTTATCAAACTTTTTTTATTCATGTCACTTGTTATTTTGTTGATTTATTATTCATTTTTGTTCATTTTATTCATTATTTTGGCTGTTTTTGGTTGTTTAGTTGCTTATTTGATCCTTTTTACTTGACATTAGTACATTTTTTGCCTGTCTTTTCCACATTATTTATTATTTTGTAGGATTTTTTAAAATCATTTTTGCTCATTTTATTTATTAATACATATAAAAACAAGTGTGTCCATCCACTGTCACTGATCCAACTCCATGGGTTTGACTGGGGAATCAATGTTGTAGAAGATGACAGCGTTTCCATGGTAACTACGGAGCCTCTGAACGTCCACATGGGTCATATCTGATGACCATGAAAAGATGAAGAACTGTATTTTATACCAATTATTGACATGGATTGATAGAATTAGTGGATCAGCAGGTATTAAACAGTTTATTATCAGTAGATGGTTTTGGTTTTTGAGGGTTAACGGACTAAATTCAGGAAATGAAATCATGATCCCCCCCCCCCCCTCCCCCTTTTTCAAGTATTTTGCTATTTTTTTCCTAAATTTTGAGGGATTTCTTCACTTTTATGCCATAATTCAAGGTTTTTTTTTTTTAGGTAATTTCTCCCTTATTTCCAAGTATTTTACTCATTTTATTCTCATTTTACAAGATTTGTACATTTTACCCTATGAATAATTGAGGTAAAACTGTATTTTACACCAATTATTTACGTGTATTGACAGGATTAACGGATCAGCAGGTATTAAACAGTTTATTATCATTTGATGGTTTTGGTTTTTGAGGGTTAACAAACTAAATTCAAGAAATGAATTTTTTTCCCCCCCTTTTTCAAGTATTTTGCTAATTTTTTCCTAAATTTGGAGGGATTTCTTCATTTTTATGCCATAATTCAATGGTTTTGTTTTTAGTCATTTCTCCCTTATTTCTGAGTATTTTACTCATTTTATTCTCATTTTACAAGACTTTTATATTTTACCCTATGAATAATTGAGGTAAAACTGTATTTTACACCAATTATTGACATGTATTGATAGAATTAGTGGATCAGCAGGTATTTATCAGTTTATTATCAGTCGATGGTTTGAGTTGCTGTTTGGGTCTTTATGGGTTAATTGTGGCTCATGTAAATTTCAGTGTGTTTTTATTTCGTATTTCGTCAGATGAACGTGCGGGGGGGCTCTGAGCCCTGCTGTGGTATGTGCGTAGTAAATATGAAGGCGTTAAACAGAGCTTCAGTGGGTTTATCTGCCTCTACACACCTGTGGTTTGTGGAGAAGCAAATTCCTGGTACACTCGAGTCGAGTCCAGGGGTCAAAGGTCAAGTTTTGGTTGGAGTCTTTTTATGAAACAAATAAAAAACGGAGGTTAATGCGACAAATGTATCTGTGTGTGTGTGTGTGTGTGTGTGTGTGTGGTCTCTACTTCAGAAACTGGCTTTGTATTCCAAAATGCAAGACCCTCAGGACGGCAGCAGCCGGCTGGGGCCCCCGGGACCCCCGGCCATCAAAGAGGAGGACAAGGAGCTGCCGCCGGGCGCCGAGTACCTGAACTCCCGCTGCGTCCTCTTCACCTACTTCCAGGGCGACATCAGCGCCGTGGTGGACGAGCACTTCAGCCGAGCCCTGAGCCAGTCCACCGCCTACCCCCCCCCCAGCAGCCACAAGGCCCCCAGAGGTGTGTGTGTGTGTGTGTGTGTGTGTGTGTGTGTGTGTGTGTCGGCGTTTGCCTCTTTAACACACACCAACACGAAACACTTCACTGTAAAAACAAACCTGTAGAATCTACTCCACAGGTGACAAACATGCGGCCCGGGGGCCAAATCTGGCCCCCCAAACAATCCGTTCCGGCCCTGCAGGATGAAAGTGCAAAACTGAACCTGAACAGTCCAGGTTGTCCAAATCCTTTTGGTTCAGGTTCCACATGCAGACCAATGTGATCTACAGTAAAAATAACAACACAATAAATAACCCATAAATAATGACAATGACTAATTTTGTTTGTGAAAAATTATGTGGAAAAAATTTAAGAGAAAAAAATAACATTACACTATGAAAATGTTTACAGTTAGAAAACTATTTTTTCACAGTAAAATGCAAATAAATACATAAATAAAAACAAAGATGAACAACCTGAAATGTTTAATTTGAACAATATTCTGCCTGTTATTAAATGTTTGGTGCATTTATGGATCCACTGTGATCTGTAGTTGTGTTCATAATAATAACAGATGGAATATTGGAGAAAATGTTCAAGTTTTAGTTCCAAACTCCAAAATTTTCAGAATATTCTGCCTGTTACCAAATGTTTATGGAACACTGTGTGTAAATGCACATGTATAAATAATAAGTCGAGGCATAATATTGTTAAAATTGCACTAATTTTTCAAATGAAATTTCTGTTTTTTCAGGTTATTCACATCTTTTTTGTAAAATGTAAATATTTTCATAATTTAATTAGGGGGAGTTTGTACTAAAACAAAATAAAAACTTGGATTTGTCATTATTTATAGGTTATTTAGTCATTATTTTACTGGTCTGGCCCACTGCAGATGAAATTGGGCTGAATATGGAACTGAACCAAAATGAGTTCGACACCCTGATCTACTCAGTAAAAGTGAGGGAACAATTTGCACTCATTTTGGTTTGAGTAGATTTGACCCCATATTTGGAGTAAAATGTGACTAAATTAAACAGTTATAACACACTAAAACACAGGTGTCAAACATGTGGCCTGGGGGCCTAAACTGACCCGCTAAAGGTTCCAATCCGGCCCACGAGATGAATTTACAAAGTGCAAGTTAGGGCATCGAACTCAAAAATAATATCAAAATAACCCATAAATAATGACAGCACCAGTTTTTCTCTTTGATTTAGTGCAAAAAACATTTAATGATGACAATGTTTACACGAACAAACTATCCTTTAAAATGTGAATAACTTGAACAAATATGAACCTGAAATGTCTGAAGAAAATTCAGTGCAATTTAAACAATATTCTGTATGTTACTGAATGTTTTGTGTCTTTGCAGATCTGACCTGTAATGCACATGTAGAAATTATAATTCGAGACATAATATTGATAAAATTGTACTTATATTTCTTAACAAACTCCAGTTTTTTCAGGTTATTCACATCCTTTTTGTTCAGATCATTTGTAAATGCAAATATTGGCATAATTGAATGTTATTTTTTGCACTAAAACAATTTGCAGTTGTCATTATTTATTGTCTCTCATGCTGTTATTGTACTGGTCCGGCCCACTTCAGATTAAACTGGGCTGAATGTGGTGGTGCCCCCCCCCCCCCCCCGAAGAAAATGAGTTTGACCCCCCTGCACTAAAAGAAATGAGGTCAAATCCACCTAACATGTCCCAAGAGATTACACAGCGAATTACTCATAAAGAGTGAGTCATATTAACTCTCAGTTGTTAATAGGAATATGTTCATCTACTTAATTTAGGGCAGAGAGGATCAATCTAAATATTGATAGGATCGATACTAAGGTGTGTGTGTGTGTGTGTGTGTGTGTGTGTGTGTGTGTGTGTGTGTGTGTGTGTGTGTGTTGGATGGATACTAGTGTGATGAGGTCGATACTTTTGTTGCAGTTTCTCTTCTATACGTCCAACAAATCACTGGAATTTCCTCTCAGAGCACCTCTCTCTTTCTCTCTCTCTCTCTCTCTCTCGCTCTCTCTCTCTCTCTCTTTCCAAAAGTGATGAACAGAAGAATAAAAGCACAATAAAAAAAAGTAATAAAAGTATTTAGAAACAATAAAATTGAATAAATAAAACCAGTCAAAATATAAAGAAGTATCTATCTATCTATCTATCTATCTATCTATCTATCTATCTATCTATCTATCTATCTATCTATCTATCTATCTATCTATCTATCTATCTATCTATCTATCTATCTATCTATCTATCTATCTATCTATCTATCTATCCATCGTGATATGACATTTATAGACAGTTATCGTCTTATTTTACTTGTTGAATATTTTCTTTTTTGTGTGATGTGTGTTTCTAACAGTGTGTACTTGTGTGTACCTGTGTATATTTGTGTGTACTTGTAACAGTGTGTACCTGTGTGTATTTGTGTGTACTTGTAACAGTGTGTACCTGAGTGTATTTGTGTGTACTTGTAACAGTGTGTACCTGTGTGTATTTGTGTGTACTTGTAACAGTGTGTACCTGTGTGTATTTGTGTGTACTTGTAACTGTGTGTCTGTGTGTATTTGTGTGTACTTGTAACAGTGTGTATTTGTGTGTACTTGTAACAGTGTGTCTTTGTGTGTACTTCCTCACAGTGTGTACCTGTGTGTCTTTGTGTGTATTTGTGTGTACTTGTAACAGTGTGTACCTGTGTGTACCTGTGTGTATTTGTGTGTACTTCCTCACAGTGTGTACCTGTGTGTATTTGTGTGTATTTGTGTGTACTTCCTCACAGTGTGTATCTGTGTGTCTTTGTGTGTATTTGTGTGTACTTGTAACAGTGTGTACCTGTGTGTACCTGTGTGTCTTTGTGTGTATTTGTGTGTACTTGTAACAGTGTGTCTTTGTGTGTACTTCCTCACAGTGTGTACCTGTGTGTCTTTGTGTGTATTTGTGTGTACTTGTAACAGTGTGTACCTGTGTGTACCTGTGTGTATTTGTGTGTATTTGTGTGTACTTCCTCACAGTGTGTACCTGTGTGTATGTGTGTGTATTTGTGTGTACTTCCTCACAGTGTGTACCTGTGTGTATGTGTGTGTATTTGTGTGTACTTCCTCACAGTGTGTACCTGTGTGTATTTGTGTGTACTTCCTCACAGTGTGTACCTGTGTGTATGTGTGTGTTGTCAGACGGCTCCTTCCCCATGAGTCAGAGGAGTTTCCCCCCCTCCTTCTGGAACAGCTCCTACCAGCCGTCCGTCTCCTCCACCCTGGGCAGCGCTCTGTCTGCCTCCCACACAGAGCTCTCCTTCCCTGCGGACCCCTACTCCTCGGCCTCCCTGCACGGTCACCTCCACCAGCCCGGCCCCGACGCCTGGCACCCCTCCCACCACAACCACCACCATCACCACCACCACCCCTACTCGCTAGGGGGCGCTATAGGCGCTCAGGGGTCGGCGTACCCTCGCGCGGGCGTCCACGAGATGTACGGCACGGCGTTCGACCCTCGCTACGGCTCCCTGCTGGTGCCGTCGGTGAGGCCGCACCACCGCCTGACCTCCGGCAGCTCCGTACCGGGGCCCAGCGCCTCGCCGTGCGACCTGGGGGGGAAGGGGGAGTCGGGGACGGGGTCGGCCTGGAGCGGAGCCTTCACCGGAGCCGGAGAGATCGGACTGAACATGGACACAGGTACTGGTTCAAAGCCAACACCGTAGGGGAAAGGAGTGAGATTATGGGTTTTTAATGGAATTCTTCATGTTCCAACATTTCCCTGTGGTCTCCATAAACTGTAAACGCTCTGCTTGGCTCTGAATTCTTCATTCATTCAACTCCACAGGTCCATCTTCAACCCTATTTCTGAGTAATGACACCAGAAAGGTGGTTTGGAGCGCTGGCCCTTTAAATGCACATGACCCCACCCCCTCCAGGTTGTTGGCTGTGCTGCTCAGAGGTCACGTTATTCGTCATTAACAGATTTTTTTTTTTAAATGACGGAAAATTCTGAAGGCCGTCCGTCATTTTGACAGATTAAAATACTGAGGGTAATCTACCAAAGAACGTTTTCACACAACAGTGTGAACAGAACCTGCAGCAAGACTGCTGCTCTGTCTGTCTGTGAGCAAGGCATCAAACAGTCCATACCAGCATCCACCTGTATAGAACCAACAGTACCAGTATAGAACCAACAGTACCAGTATAGAACCAACAGCACCTGTATAGAGCCAACAGCACCTGCATAGAACCAACAGCACCACTATAGAACCAACAGCACCACTATAGAACCAACAGTACCTGTATAGAACCAACAGCACCTGCATAGAACCAACAGCACCACTATAGAACCAACAGTACCTGTATAGAACCAACAGCACCTGCATAGAACCAACAGCACCACTATAGAACCAACAGCACCACTATAGAACCAACAGTACCTGTATAGAACCAACAGCACCACTATAGAACCAACAGTACCTGTATAGAACCAACAGCACCAGTATAGAACCAACAGCACCAGTATAGAACCAACAGCACCACTATAGAACCAACAGAACCAGTATAGAACCAACAGCACCTGCATAGAACCAACAGCACCTGCATAGAACCAACAGCACCAGTATAGAACCAACAGCACCACTATAGAACCAACAGTACCTGCATAGAACCAACAGCACCTGCATAGAACCAACAGCACCAGTATAGAACCAACAGCACCACTATAGAACCAACAGCACCAGTATATAACCAACAGCACCTGTACAGAACCAACAGCACCTGTACAGAACCAACAGCACCAGTATAGAACCAACAGCACCAGTATAGAACCAACAGCACCTGTATAGAACCAACAGTACCTGTATAGAACCAACAGTACCAGTATAGATCCAACAACACCACTATAGAACCAACAGCACCTGTATAGAACCAACAGCACCACTATAGAACCAACAGTACCACTATAGAACCAACAGCACCACTATAGAACCAACAGCACCTGTATAGAACCAACAGCACTAGTATAGAACCAACAGCACCTGCATAGAACCAACAGCACCAGTATAGAACCAACAGCACCAGTATAGAACCAACAGCACCACTATAGAACCAACAGCACCTGAATAGAACCAACAGCACCTGTATAGAACCAACAGCACCACTATAGAACCAACAGTACCTGTATAGAACCAACAGCACCTGCATAGAACCAACAGCACCACTATAGAACCAACAGCACCACTATAGAACAAACAGTACCAGTATAGAACCAACAGCACCTGCATAGAACCAACAGCACCTGCATAGAACCAACAGCACCAGTATAGAACCAACAGCACCACTATACAACCAACAGCACCTGTACAGAACCAACAGCACCTGTACAGAACCAACAGCACCAGTATAGAACCAACAGCACCTGTATAGAACCAACAGCACCTGTATAGAACCAACAGTACCTGTATAGAACCAACAGTACCAGTATAGATCCAACAGTACCAGTATAGATCCAACAGCACCTGTATAGAACCAACAGCACCACTATAGAACCAACAGCACCACTATAGAACCAACGGTACCTGTATAGAGCCAACAGCACCTGCATAGAACCAACAGCACCAGTATAGAACCAACAGCACCACTATAGAACCAACGGCACCTGTACAGAACCAACAGCACCTGTACAGAACCAACAGCACCAGTATAGAACCAACAGCACCTGTATAGAACCAACAGCACCTGTATAGAACCAACAGTACCAGTATAGATCCAACAGCACCACTATAGAACCAACAGCACCTGTAAAGAACCAACAGCACCACTATAGAACCAACAGTACCACTATAGAACCAACAGTACCACTATAGAACCAACAGCACCACTATAGAACCAACAGCACCAGTATAGAACCAACAGCACCAGTATAGAACCAACAGCACCTGAATAGAACCAACAGCACCTGTACAGAACCAACAGCACCACTATAGAACCAACAGCACCAACAGCACCACTATAGAACCAACAGTACCTGTATAGAACCAACAGCACCTGCATAGAACCAACAGCACCACTGTAGAACCAACAGCACCACTATAGAACCAACAGCACCTGCACAGAACCAACAGTACCTGTATAGAACCAACAGCACCTGTATAGAACCAACAGCACCACTATAGAACCAACAGCACCTGCATAGAACCAACAGCACCAGTATAGAACCAACAGCACCACTATAGAACCAACAGCACCAGTATAGAACCAACAGTACCTGCATAGAACCAACAGCACCAGTATAGAACCAACAGCACCAGTATAGAACCAACAGCACCTGAATAGAACCAACAGCACCTGTACAGAACCAACAGCACCACTGTAGAACCAACAGCACCACTATAGAACCAACAGCACCTGCACAGAACCAACAGCACCTGTATAGAACCAACAGCACCACTATAGAACCAACAGCACCTGCATAGAACCAACAGCACCAGTATAGAACCAACAGCACCACTATAGAACCAACAGCACCTGCATAGAACCAACAGCACCTGCATAGAACCAACAGCACCAGTATAGAACCAACAGCACCACTATAGAACCAACAGCACCTGCACAGAACCAACAGTACCTGTATAGAACCAACAGCACCTGCATAGAACCAACAGCACCAGTATAGAACCAACAGCACCACTATAGAACCAACAGTACCTGTATAGAACCAACAGCACCTGCATAGAACCAACAGCACCACTATAGAACCAACAGTACCTGTATAGAACCAACAGCACCACTATAGATCCAACAGTACCTGTATAGAACCAACAGTACCTGTATAGAACCAACAGCACCACTATAGAACCAACAGCACCTGTATAGAACCAACAGCACCTGTATAGAACCAACAGCACCACTATAGAACCAACAGTACCTGTATAGAACCAACAGCACCTGCATAGAACCAACAGCACCACTATAGAACCAACAGCACCTGTATAGAACCAACAGCACCACTATAGAACCAACAGTACCTGTATAGAACCAACAGTACCTGTATAGAACCAACAGTACCTGTATAGAACCAACAGCACCTGCATAGAACCAACAGCACCACTATAGAACCAACAGCACCACTATAGAACCAACAGCACCTGTATAGAACCAACAGCACCACTATAGAACCTACAGTACCTGTATAGAACCAACAGCACCTGCATAGAACCAACAGCACCAGTATAGAACCAACAGCACCACTATAGAACCAACAGTACCTGTATAGAACCAACAGCACCTGCATAGAACCAACAGCACCACTATAGAACCAACAGTACCTGTATAGAACCAACAGCACCTGTATAGAACCAGCAGCACCACTATAGAACCAACAGTACCTGTATAGAACCAACAGCACCTGCATAGAACCAACAGCACCACTATAGAACCAACAGCACCAGTATAGAACCAACAGCCCCTGTATAGAACCAACAGCACCACTATAGAACCAACAGCACCTGTATAGAACCAACAGCACCAGTATAGAACCAACAGTACCTGTATAGAACCAACAGCACCAGTATAGAACCAACAGCACCTGTATAGAACCAACAGTACCACTATAGAACCAACAGCACCTGTATAGAACCAACAGCACCACTATAGAACCAACAGTACCTGTATAGAACCAACAGCACCACTATAGAACCAACAGTACCTGTATAGAACCAACAGCACCACTATAGAACCAACAGCACCACTATAGAACCAACAGTACCTGTATAGAACCAACAGCACCTGTATAGAACCAACAGCACCACTATAGAACCAACAGCACCTGTATAGAACCAACAGCACCAGTATAGATCCAACAGCACCACTATAGAACCAACAGCACCTGTATAGAACCAACAGCACCACTATAGAACCAACAGTACCTGTATAGAACCAACAGCGCCAGAATAGAACCAACAGCACCACTATAGAACCAACAGCACCAGTATAGAACCAACAGCGCCAGTATAGAACCAACAGCGCCAGTATAGAACCAACAGCACCACTATAGAACCAACAGTACCTGTATAGAACCAACAGCACCAGTATAGAACCAACAGCACCTGTATAGAACCAACAGTGCCAGTATAGATCCAACAGCACCACTATAGAACCAACAGCACCTGTATAGAACCAACAGCACCACTATAGAACCAACAGCACCTGTATAGAACCAACAGCACCAGTATAGAACCAACAGCACCAGTATAGAACCAACAGTACCTGTATAGAACCAACAGTACCAGTATAGAACCAACAGCACCTGTATAGAACCAACAGCACCACTATAGAACCAACAGCACCACTATAGAACCAACAGTACCTGAATAGAACCAACAGCACCTGTATAGAACCAACAGCACCACTATAGAACCAACAGCACCTGTATAGAACCAACAGCACCACTATAGAACCAACAGTACCTGTATAGAACCAACAGCACCACTATAGAACCAACAGCACCTGCATAGAACCAACAGTACCTGTATAGAACCAACAGCACCTGCATAGAACCAACAGCACCACTATAGAACCAACAGTACCTGTATAGAACCAACAGTACCTGTATAGAACCAACAGCACCTGTATAGAACCAACAGCACCAACAGCACCACTATAGAACCAACAGTACCTGTATAGAACCAACAGCACCTGCATAGAACCAACAGCACCACTGTAGAACCAACAGCACCACTATAGAACCAACAGCACCTGCATAGAACCAACAGTACCTGTATAGAACCAACAGCACCTGTATAGAACCAACAGCACCACTATAGAACCAACAGCACCTGCATAGAACCAACAGCACCAGTATAGAACCAACAGCACCACTATAGAACCAACAGCACCTGCATAGAACCAACAGCACCAGTATAGAACCAACAGCACCACTATAGAACCAACAGTACCTGTATAGAACCAACAGCACCTGCATAGAACCAACAGTACCTGTATAGAACCAACAGTACCTGAATAGAACCAACAGCACCACTATAGAACCAACAGCACCTGCATAGAACCAACAGCACCAGTATAGAACCAACAGCACCTGCATAGAACCAACAGTACCTGTATAGAACCAACAGCACCTGCATAGAACCAACAGCACCAGTATAGAACCAACAGCACCACTATAGAACCAACAGTACCTGTATAGAACCAACAGCACCTGCATAGAACCAACAGCACCACTATAGAACCAACAGTACCTGTATAGAACCAACAGTACCTGTATAGAACCAACAGCACCACTATAGAACCAACAGTACCTGTATAGAACCAACAGTACCTGTATAGAACCAACAGCACCTGCATAGAACCAACAGCACCACTATAGAACCAACAGTACCTGTATAGAACCAACAGCACCACTATAGAACCAACAGTACCTGCATAGAACCAACAGCACCACTGTAGAACCAACAGCACCTGTATAGAACCAACAGCACCACTATAGAACCAACAGTACCTGCATAGAACCAACAGTACCTGTATAGAACCAACAGCACCTGCATAGAACCAACAGCACCACTACAGAACCAACAGTACCTGTATAGAACCAACAGCACCACTATAGAACCAACAGCACCTGCATAGAACCAACAGTACCTGTATAGAACCAACAGTACCTGTATAGAACCAACAGTACCACTATAGAACCAACAGTACCTGCATAGAACCAACAGCACCACTATAGAACCAACAGCACCTGCACAGAACCAACAGTACCTGTATAGAACCAACAGCACCTGTATAGAACCAACAGCACCACTATAGAACCAACAGCACCTGCATAGAACCAACAGCACCAGTATAGAACCAACAGCACCACTATAGAACCAACAGCACCTGCATAGAACCAACAGCACCTGTATAGAACCAACAGCACCACTATAGAACCAACAGCACCTGCATAGAACCAACAGCACCAGTATAGAACCAACAGCACCACTATAGAACCAACAGCACCTGCATAGAACCAACAGTACCTGTATAGAACCAACAGCACCTGCATAGAACCAACAGCACCAGTATAGAACCAACAGCACCACTATAGAACCAACAGTACCTGTATAGAACCAACAGCACCACTATAGAACCAACAGCACCACTATAGAACCAACAGCACCTGCATAGAATCAACAGCACCACTATAGAACCAACAGCACCTGTATAGAACCAACAGCACCACTATAGAACCAACAGTACCTGTATAGAACCAACAGCACGACTATAGAACCAACAGTACCTGTATAGAACCAACAGCACCTGCATAGAACCAACAGTACCTATATAGAACCAACAGCACCTGCATAGAACCAACAGCACCACTATAGAACCAACAGTACCTGTATAGAACCAACAGCACCACTATAGAACCAACAGTACCTGTATAGAACCAACAGCACCACTATAGAACCAACAGCACCACTATAGAACCAACAGTACCTGTATAGAACCAACAGTACCTGTATAGAACCAACAGCACCTGCATTAAACCAACAGCACCACTATAGAACCAACAGTACCTGTATAGAACCAACAGTACCTGTATAGAACCAACAGCACCACTATAGAACCAACAGTACCTGTATAGAACCAACAGCACCTGCATAGAACCAACAGCACCACTATAGAACCAACAGCACCTGTATAGAACCAACAGCACCACTATAGAACCAACAGTACCTGTATAGAACCAACAGCACCACTATAGAACCAACAGCACCTGTATAGAACCAACAGCACCACTACAGAACCAACAGTACCAGTATAGATCCAACAGCACCACTATAGAACCAACAGCACCACTATAGAACCAACAGCACCTGCATAGAACCAACAGCACCAGTATAGAACCAACAGCACCACTATAGAACCAACAGCACCTGCATAGAACCAACAGTACCTGTATAGAACCAACAGCACCTGCATAGAACCAACAGCACCAGTATAGAACCAACAGCACCACTATAGAACCAACAGTACCTGTATAGAACCAACAGCACCACTATAGAACCAACAGCACCTGCATAGAACCAACAGCACCACTATAGAACCAACAGCACCTGTATAGAACCAACAGCACCACTATAGAACCAACAGTACCTGTATAGAACCAACAGCACGACTATAGAACCAACAGTACCTGTATAGAACCAACAGCACCTGCATAGAACCAACAGTACCTATATAGAACCAACAGCACCTGCATAGAACCAACAGCACCACTATAGAACCAACAGTACCTGTATAGAACCAACAGCACCACTATAGAACCAACAGTACCTGTATAGAACCAACAGCACCACTATAGAACCAACAGCACCACTATAGAACCAACAGTACCTGTATAGAACCAACAGCACCTGTATAGAACCAACAGCACCTGCATAGAACCAACAGTACCTATATAGAACCAACAGCACCTGCATAGAACCAACAGCACCACTATAGAACCAACAGTACCTGTATAGAACCAACAGCACCACTATAGAACCAACAGTACCTGTATAGAACCAACAGCACCACTATAGAACCAACAGCACCACTATAGAACCAACAGTACCTGTATAGAACCAACAGCACCACTATAGAACCAACAGCACCACTATAGAACCAACAGTACCTGTATAGAACCAACAGTACCTGTATAGAACCAACAGCACCTGCATAGAACCAACAGTACCTATATAGAACCAACAGCACCTGCATAGAACCAACAGCACCACTATAGAACCAACAGTACCTGTATAGAACCAACAGCACCACTATAGAACCAACAGTACCTGTATAGAACCAACAGCACCACTATAGAACCAACAGCACCACTATAGAACCAACAGTACCTGTATAGAACCAACAGTACCTGTATAGAACCAACAGCACCTGCATTAAACCAACAGCACCACTATAGAACCAACAGTACCTGTATAGAACCAACAGTACCTGTATAGAACCAACAGCACCACTATAGAACCAACAGTACCTGTATAGAACCAACAGCACCTGCATAGAACCAACAGCACCACTATAGAACCAACAGCACCTGTATAGAACCAACAGCACCACTATAGAACCAACAGTACCTGTATAGAACCAACAGCACCACTATAGAACCAACAGCACCTGTATAGAACCAACAGCACCACTACAGAACCAACAGTACCAGTATAGATCCAACAGCACCACTATAGAACCAACAGCACCACTATAGAACCAACAGCACCTGCATAGAACCAACAGCACCAGTATAGAACCAACAGCACCACTATAGAACCAACAGCACCTGCATAGAACCAACAGTACCTGTATAGAACCAACAGCACCTGCATAGAACCAACAGCACCAGTATAGAACCAACAGCACCACTATAGAACCAACAGTACCTGTATAGAACCAACAGCACCACTATAGAACCAACAGCACCTGCATAGAACCAACAGCACCACTATAGAACCAACAGCACCTGTATAGAACCAACAGCACCACTATAGAACCAACAGTACCTGTATAGAACCAACAGCACGACTATAGAACCAACAGTACCTGTATAGAACCAACAGCACCTGCATAGAACCAACAGTACCTATATAGAACCAACAGCACCTGCATAGAACCAACAGCACCACTATAGAACCAACAGTACCTGTATAGAACCAACAGCACCACTATAGAACCAACAGTACCTGTATAGAACCAACAGCACCACTATAGAACCAACAGTACCTGTATAGAACCAACAGCACCTGCATTAAACCAACAGCACCACTATAGAACCAACAGTACCTGTATAGAACCAACAGTACCTGTATAGAACCAACAGCACCACTATAGAACCAACAGTACCTGTATAGAACCAACAGCACCACTATAGAACCAACAGCACCACTATAGAACCAACAGCACCTGTATAGAACCAACAGCACCACTATAGAACCAACAGTACCTGTATAGAACCAACAGCACCACTATAGAACCAACAGCACCACTATAGAACCAACAGTACCTGTATAGAACCAACAGTACCTGTATAGAACCAACAGTACCTGTATAGAACCAACAGTACCTGTATAGAACCAACAGCACCTGCATTAAACCAACAGCACCACTATAGAACCAACAGTACCTGTATAGAACCAACAGTACCTGTATAGAACCAACAGCACCACTATAGAACCAACAGCACCAGTATAGATCCAACAGCACCACTGTTCACAACTACACTGAATACAACAGCGGTACTGCAGTCACATGACTCACCATTAGTCCACCTGTAGTAGACCCCCTGTCCAGTTAGTCCACCTGTAGTACCCCTCTAGTTCACCTGTAGTACCCCTCTAGTCCACCTGTAGTACCCCTGTAGTCCACCTGTAGTACCCCTGTAGTCCACCTGTAGTACCCCTGTAGTACCCCTCCAGTCCACCTGTAGTACCCCTGTAGTCCACCTGTAGTACCCCTCCAGTCCACCTGTAGTACCCCTCTAGTCCACCTGTAGTACCCCTCCAGTCCACCTGTAGTACCCCTCTAGTCCACCTGTAGTACCCCTCCAGTCCACCTGTAGTACCCCTCTAGTCCACCTGTAGTACCCCTCCAGTCCACCTGTAGTACCCCTCCAGTCCACCTGTAGTACCCCTCTAGTTCACCTGTAGTACCCCTCCAGTCCACCTGTAGTACCCCTCCAGTCCACCTGTAGTACCCCTGTAGTCCACCTGTAGTACCCCTCCAGTCCACCTGTAGTACCCCTCCAGTCCACCTGTAGTACCCCTCCAGTCCACCTGTAGTACCCCTGTAGTCCACCTGTAGTACCCCTGTAGTCCACCTGTAGTACCCCTCCAGTCCACCTGTAGTACCCCTCTAGTCCACCTGTAGTACCCCTCCAGTCCACCTGTAGTACCCCTCTAGTCCACCTGTAGTACCCCTCCAGTCCACCTGTAGTACCCCTGTAGTCCACCTGTAGTACCCCTCTAGTCCACCTGTAGTACCCCTCCAGTCCACCTGTAGTACCCCTCTAGTCCACCTGTAGTACCCCTCCAGTCCACCTGTAGTACCCCTCTAGTCCACCTGTAGTACCCCTCCAGTCCACCTGTAGTACCCCTGTAGTCCACCTGTAGTACCCCTGTAGTCCACCTGTAGTACCCCTGTAGTCCACCTGTAGTACCCCTCTAGTCCACCTGTAGTACCCCTGTAGTCCACCTGTAGTACCCCTCCTGTCCAGTTGGTGTCAGTGTGAGTATTAGTCAGTGTCCATTCTTGTGTCGTCGTTTCGCAGACTTTAGCTAAAATCAGATGCTACTTTGCTCGTGCAAACTGTGCAGACAGCTGAGTCTCCTTATTTTAAAAAACTCAGTAAATATTATGGCGTTGATAAATGCTGTGAAAAAAGGACTGATGCAGTGACAGATGATGGATGAGCAAGTTATACACCAGTTCTGATGGCATTTGGTGTGTTATATGTACACATATTCTACCTTTCATGTGTTATTTGATGCCATGTAAATGTGTGCGTAGATCTGTGCTTCACAGAACCTGAACCCTAACCCTCAGTGTGTGGTATCTGACACTGTGTGAACAAACACAAGGAAAGCTTATTATGTCTACAGATAACACACCAGTTAAAAGTGGAGTAAATACTTATGAGTGGTGATATCATGTTGGTTTATCACCAGCACCAACTACAGCTGCTGCATCACTTAGATGTTTTTGAACATTAAATACGACTAAATACATCCATTATCATTAAAAAATAAAAAATTTGAAATGACGGATAATAATATGTTATGACGGAATTTTTACGACCCTGTCCGTCAAAATGACGGACAATAAAAATGTCTAGTTCAACCTCTGGTGCTGCTCTGTCCTGTTCAACCAACAACTGAACATTTTAGGAAACGGGCTCCAAGTTTGGACAGATTTACAGTTTTTACTCCAACCGCTGCTGCTGACAAACAATTATGTCGAACTCAGAGAAATGTTCGTCTGAAGTCTGGACCTTCTATGTGCAAATGTTGTGACATAACTAGTTATAGACGAAACAAATTAAGCAGGAATTCAAACAGGTTGTAGAAATCCACTGGAGTTTTGCCTAAATGAATACACAGATAGTTTTGCAGCAGCTGGAGGGTTCAAATTCAAACTGTCTGAACTATTAGGGTCCAAATACACAAAGAAATGAACCACAGACTAAGAAAAGTGGGTTTAGACAAATGTGAGCCCTTTAAGGTACCTTGTTGTTTACATTTGGTGTTTTTTTTTAATTCACATGTATGTTTTTAGTTTAGTGTTTTACATATGGTTTTAGAACTCAGTCCTATTATGTGTATTAAGTACATTTTTAGTGTAAATGTACGGATGAAACCTATATTTTCTGTAACTTCTGCTGCTGCAAAACAGACTTTTAATCTCAACAAAGCTTTTCTCAAGGTCAAATAAAGGTTAATAAATAAGTGACACAAAAATAAGTAACTAAATTGTTGACAGTTTCCACATGTCGGGTCTTGGATGTGTTTCATTATCTACCGAAACATCCAGTTTTGACCTCGACAGAACTGAGCATGTGCAGAAGGAGCATGTGTATTTAGACTGGAACAATACTCAGTGACCTAAGAGCGTTAATACAATAAATATATGACAAATCCAGTCCACCGCTGGAGATGAGAAACTGTTGACAATGTGCAGATTTGTTGCATTACGACAGGAAATTCAGTTTTATAGATTTAAAGCATTGGTGTCAAACATGAGGCCCGTGGACCAAAACCGGCCCCTAAAGGATCTGATCCGGTCCATGAGGTGAACGTGGAAAATACAAAAATGATGTGTTGAACTGGTTTTAGTTCAGGTTCCACATACAGACCAATATGATCCCAGGTATAATAATAACAGAATAACCTATAAATAATGACTCTAAATATTGTTCATGGTTTAATGTGAAAAAAAAAAAATCCTAAAATATGCCTCTAAATAATGACAACTCCATAAGTTTCTCTTGGTTTTAGTGCAAAACAATAACATTAAGAAACTATCCTTTGATAATAAATATAAATATCCTGAACAAAAATGAACAAAATGAGTCCCACTGTTGACTGTTATCTGAGTGAAGTCAGTATTTGTGGTTTTAAAGTCTCACATAAATCAGATTTCTCACTGTTTGTGTCTTAAATTCTGATATAAAAGCAAAATTCTTTTGATTTTGGCTGAATTTCTGACAATTTCATCTGTATTTTTAATGCTTTTCCCATTCCTGATACTGCTGCCTAGTCTGGATGTGTAAAAAAAATCTTCTTTAAAAACAAAATTTACAATATAATTTACCGAATATAATGTATATTTTTTGATTTTCTAAGTTCCAGTGTTGCCTGTTTTTACAGAAGTCACTGTTTGTGGCTTAAATTCTGATATAAAACCCACATTCTATTTAATTTGGTTGAATTTCCTTCAGTTTTATGTGTATTTTTAATACTATTTCCATCTCTGTTACTGCTGTCTAAACTGGACGTCTAAAAAAATCTCCTTTAAAAATTAATTTGACGTGCCGTTTTATTGTAAATTAATAGTTTTGTTCCAGCAGAACTGGAACACAAAGCAGGTTTCTCCCTGTTTGTGTCTTAAATTCTGATATAAAAACAAAAATCTGCAAAATACATTATGCCTGTAAATAATGACAACTCCAAAAGTTTCTCTTGGTTTTAGTGCAAAAAAAAAAATAAAAAAAACATTAACAAACTATCCTTTAGAAATAAAATGTGAATATACTGAACAAATATGAACAACCTGAAATGTCTAAAGAAAATTAAATACAATTTTAACAATGTTCTGACTATTATTAAATGTTTTGTTCCTTTGTAGATCTGATCTGTAATATACATGTAGAAATGACAAGTTAAGGCACAGTATTGTTAAAATTAAACTTAGTTTTCTCAAGAAACAGGTTATTTACATCTCTTTTGTTTGGATAGTTTGTAAATGTAAATATTTTCATAATTTAATGGGGGGGGGGGGGGGGGGGTGTCACTAAAACAAAGAGAAACATTTGGATTTGTCGTTATTTATAGGTTATTCTATCATTATTTTCCTGGTCTGACCCTCTTAAGCTCAGATTGGGCTGAATGTGGAACCTGAACTAAAATGAGTTTGACCCCCACTGAAAGGTTTTGGCCCAGGTTTTTTTTTTTTTGGGGGGGGGGGCAGGGGGGGCATGGGGGCGCCCACTGATTGGCCTTGGCAGAGGTCTGCGCTCTCCGAGTGCTTTTCTAGTTAATGTTATTATTTTACTTGAGGTCATATCAGTCTGAAAGTGGCCCCTGAACTAACCCCTGATGAACCCCTTAAAGGGCTCACATTTGTCCGAACCCACTTTTCTTAGTCTGTGCTTCATTTATTTGTGTATTTGGACCCTAATAGTTCAGACAGTTTGAATTTGAACCCTCCAGCTGCTGCAAAACTATCTTTATATTTATTTGGACAAAAATCCAGTGGATTTCTACAACCTGTTTGAATTCCTGCTTAATTTGTTCCGTTTTATAACTAGTTACGTCACATATAAGGTCCAGACTTCAGACGAACATTTCTCCAGTTCGACACAATTGTTTGTCAGCAGCAGCGGTTGTAGTAAAAACTGGAAATATGTCCAAACTTGGAGCTCAGTACCTAAAATGTTCAGTTGTTGGTTGAACGGGACAAAAAGCACAGCCAATAACCTGGAGGGGGCGGGGCCTAAAGTGGCTCATGTGCATCTAAACCGCCTTTCTGGTGTCATTACTCAGAAACAGGGTTGAAGATGGACCTGTGGAGTTGAATGAATGAAGAATTCAGAGCCAAGCAGAGCATTTATAGTTTATGGAGACCACCGGGAAATGTGGGAAAATGAAGAATTCCATTTAAAAAAGCAAAATATCACTCCTTTAAGTAAAAACATCCCCAAAACTTAATAACCTATAGATGACAACTCCAAATTTTCTTCTTGTTTTAATATGAAAAATAACATTAAACTTTGAAAAGATGTACATTTACAAACTACCCTTTAACAATCAAATGTTAATCACCTGAACAAAAACAAACAAAATGAAATGTCTAAAGATGATTAGGTGCAATTTTAGCAATATTTTATCTGTTACTAATGTTTTGAATATTTTTAGATCCATTGTGATACAAGTAACGTGTTAATAATAATCTGAGGCGTAATATTGTTGAAGTTGTTCTTATTTTAGTTCAAAATTCTTAAATATAAAAATGTAATTTTTTTTTTTTTTTTTTACATTTTTAAAGCATCCCAAAGCAGAACCTGATTCAGAACAAAAATCTACAGCCAGGTTGTTTGACTTATCAAAAAAAAAAAAAAAAAAAAAAAAGAAGAAGTATTGTACATTTTTCGTGTCTGTCTGATGCAGCCACACCTGTTAAAGCACAAAAAAAGATTTCTCTGCAAATATTTCATGTTAATATTTGAGATTTTTTGTAAACTTTTAAGGGTGTTCAGAAAGTTTTCAGTGGAGCAGAGCATCCAGGTCTTTACTGAAACGACTGTTAAGTGTAATTTTTGTGTTTCCCACATTCATTCCAAGGGCCAGGTTTGGTCCCTGGGCCACATGTTTGACACCTTTGATATAATGTATCACTACATGAGGTGAACACACACTTTTTCCACCACTTTATGGTCAGGTTTCCCTGTTTTTAAGTCTGTCCTGCAGTGTTTTTGTCTAGAACAGGGGTGTCAAACATGCGGCCCAGGGGCCAAACCGGCCCACGGAACAGTCCAATCTGACCTGCAGGGTGAATATGTGAAGTGCAAGAATTACACTGAAGTGTATTTTTCTCATTTCTGTTCCAAATATCTCATCACACTGAAAACTAGAAAAGCACTCGGAGAGTGCAGACCTCCGCCGAGGCAGATCAGTGCCCCCCCCCCCCCCCCCCCCCCCCTCCAATCACCACCAAAATTTAATCATTTGTTCCTGGTGCCAGTATCAACATTTCCTGAAATTTTCATCCAAATCCGTCCATAACTTTTTGAGTTATCTTGCACACAGACAGACAGACAGACAGACAGACACACAGACAGACAGACAGACACACAGACAGACACACAGACAGACAGACACACAGACAGACACACAGACAGACAGACACACAGACAGACAGACAGACACACAGACAGACAGACACACAGACAGACACACAGACAGACACACAGACAGACACACAGACAGACAGACACACAGACACACAGACACACAGACAGACACACACACAGACAGACACACACACAGACAGACACACAGACAGACACACAGACAGACAGACAGACACACAGACACACAGACAGACAGACACACAGACACACAGACACACAGACAGACAGACACACAGACAGACACACAGACAGACAGACAGACACACAGACAGACACACAGACAGACAGACACACAGACAGACACACACACAGACAGACAGACAAACCAACGCTGGCAAAAACAGAACCTTGGTGGAGGTAACACAGAATCACCTAAAGGGGAACTTTTCAGTGAGATATAAGAACTGATTTTTAGACAATAGATCTGGAAAATCTGATTTCAATAAATCTTGCCAAGATAATTTTTACTTGTTCAATTGGCAGATTTTTTTGCTTGAATTAAGAAAAAAGTGTTCAGAGAACACAAACCTCCACCAAGCACCCTGAACAGTGTGCATGTGTGGATCGATGATTTCTGTTTAAATTCAACAGTTTCCAGGTTGTTCCATACAGCAGAGACAGTTGAAGCTTGGTACCAGTCATGTGTCTGTCCAATTAGATTCAATTCACATCAATATTTGTTGAGTTCTAATGAAAAATGTGGTAAATGGGATTTTCAGTGTTAAATGTAAATGTCCACAGAGCCCACATTCCACAGTGGATGTGGACGATTTAGTTCCAGATACAAGAGATTGTTCTAAGCTACAGGTGGATCAAATTGGAGGCTAATCGGAGTCGTTTCAATTTTTTTATGAATTTTTGAAAATTGCTCAATGATGACAGATGGAAAAATTGTAGATGTTGTGACCTTACTGTGACCTTAAACTTTGTCCTACTTGGCCCAAAATGTACTGGGTTGGTCCCAGGGCCTAGGCCTATCTGTGGGGAAGATTTGGGAAAGATGGTTGGAATAGTTTTCCTGTAAAGTTGCTAACAAACAAACAAACAAACAAACAAACAAACAAACAAACACGCAAAGCAAAGTGATCACAATACCTCCTGGCAGAGGTAAATGAGGAAAAAAATCTGCCAGTGGAACAACTAAAAATTATCTTGGTAAGATTTCTTGAAATAAGATTTTCTAAAAAAAAAAAAAAAAAAAAAAATCCGTTCTCAGAGTCTGGTTTCGACCAACTCGATATGGAAAGTGTCATGAGATAACTTTTGTTATGATTTGGCGCTATATAAATAAAATTTGTTTGATTGATTTTGGACTAGAAATGAGAAAAATACACTTGGTAAGATTTAGATTTTTTCCAGCTCTTAACTTAAACTATTATGAGCTGTTTTTGTTGTTCTCATTATATTTGTCCAAACAAATGGACCTTTATTTGGACCAGGCATTAAAATGAACAAGAAACTGAAGAAAATAAGGGCTGGTCTGATCATTTTTTCCACGACTGTATGTTTTGATGCTGTTACTTTACTGGTGGTTTCATTGGGCTGAATTCGGCCTCTGGAGGAAATGAGCTGGACACCCTGGTCTGGAACGTCCACACACTGTCTTGGCAGCGTCATCCTGTTGTGATGGTTGAAAAGTGGAATTAAATCAGGATGTTTTCCCGCCTCAGATCAGCTTCCCAGCAGCGGTCTGAAACAGACCTGCCTATCAGACACCAGCTGTCCACCTGCTTTTCCTGCTGCTGTTTCTGTTTTTCTGCCTTTCATCCTCCTCTGCCTCGGGGCTGTTTGCACCTCTTTTCTAATCTGCCTTTTCTTTGCTTTTTCCCCCTTTTCTTTTCTTTGCCCTTTGTTTCCCCTCTCAGGTCTCCAGACGCAGGATAAGAGCAAGGACTTGTACTGGTTCTGAGCCTTGTTGCCTCCATTCTTTGGCTGTCGCCTCTTTCCTTCGCTCCTCTGCTCTGTTGCTCTGCTGCTGTTGTTTTGAGGGGAACTGACTGACTGACTGATGGACAGAGTGACGGAGGGCCTTTGTTTTTTGTGCTGTAACGCCTTGTGGTCTGCTTGCAGCTCTGCGTTACGGCGGCAGCCTGTGCAGCAGCAGCAGCAGCAGCAGCAGCAGCAGCGCAGCCCTGCTGAGCTGAACCCAAACCCAGAGGACACCGAGCCGGCGTGGACCGGCACAGAAGAGACGAAGAGGACGGAGGATCTGATCAGGACGGATGTGGACGAAGACGGAACAGAGTCTTTGTGCTTCTGTAACGGAAAGGGACAACATTCCTAAACTGGAAAAAAAAAAAACAGAGGGAGAAGTCTGAGGGGACAGACGGACAGAGACACATGTTGTCAAACTCCAAAAGACGAGCACTTGAAGGACAACTGGACTGCAAACACTGGGAGTGTTATGGCTGGAGGACGGGCCGAGTGTTTGGAGGAGGAGGAGGAGGAAGGATTTAGCACACAGCCGAGGCAGGAATTCACACACTCCAGTTTACACCCACCTCAAAACTCTGGAAGTTCAGGACAATTCAGAACAGTTTTGGTTCTTTTAGCTTCTGTCAGATATGAAGACACAAACGATGAGTTCAGTAGGAAACACAAGCAACACTGGAACGCAGAAAACCAAAAATGTACATTATATACAATGCATTTTAATGTGAATTTTGTTTTTAAAGATTTTTTTAGATGTCCAGACTAGGCAGGAGTAGCAGGAATGGGAACGACATTAAAATACATGTAAGATCATCAGAAATTCAGCCAAAATACATAGAATTTTGGTTCTTTTAGCTTCTATCAGGCATGAAGGAAACACAGGCAGCACTGGAACTTAGAAAACCCAAAAAATATACATTATATACAGTACATTTTAATATGAATTTTGTTTTAAAAGAAGACTTTTTTTAGACATCCAGACTAGACAACAGTAGCAGGAATGAGAATAGCATTAAAAAAACATATAACACTGTCAGAAATTCAACCAAATCAACAGAATTTTGTTTTTATATCAGAATTTAAGACACAAACAGGGAATTCTGTAAAAACAGGCAACACTGGAACTTGGAAAACCCAAAAATATACATTATACATGGTAAATTTTAATGTGAATTTTTTTTTAAATAAGATTTTTTTTTAGACGTCCAGACTAGACAGAAGTAGCAGGAATGGGAATAGCATTAAAAATATGTATAAATTGTCAGAAATTCAGCCAAAATCAACAGAATTTTAGTTTTCTATCAGAGTTTAAGCCACAAACAGTGGCCTGCAGTAGCAGGAATGGGAATGACATTAAAATACATCTAAAATTGTCAGAAATTCAGCCAAAATAACCAGAGTTTTGGTTCTTTTAGCTTCTATCAGGCATGAAGGAAACACAGGCAGCACTGGAACTTAGAAAACCCAAAAAATGTACATTATATATAATAAAATTTAATGTGAAATTAGTTTGAAAGGATATTTTTTAGATGTCCAGACTAGACAGCAGAAACAGGAATGGAAATAGCATTAAAAACACTTAAAAAATTGTCAAAAATTCAGCCAAAATAAACAGAATTTTGTTTTTTATATCAGAATTTAAGACACAAACAAGGACTTCTGTAAAAACAGGCAACACTGGAATGGAGAAAACCAAAGCATATACATTATGTACAGTACATTTTAATGTGAAATTTGTTTTAAAAGAGACTTTTTAGACATCCAGACCAGACAGGAGTAGCAGAGATGGAAATGGTATTAGAAATACACATAAAACAGAAAGAAATTCAACCAAATCAAATAGAATTTTGGTTTTATATCAAAATTTAAGGCACAGATAGTGACTTCTGTTGGAAAACAGGCCACACTGGAACTTAGAAGACCAAAAAAATCTCGATTATATACAGTAAATAGATACTAAATTTGTTTTTAATGTATATTTTTTAGATGTCTAGACTAGGCAGCAGTAACAGGAATGGAAATAACATTAAAAATACGTATAAAATTGTCAGAAATTCAGCTAAAACAAGCAGAAATTTGTTGCTTTCAGCTGATTTTACTAAGGTTTATATGAGAAATTAAACCACAAACACTGAAAAATGTCATTTGCACTCCAGTTCTAAAGGCAAAAAGTCTGAATTTACTGTGAACTTACATGTTCAGTTAGTTTTTAAAAGAGATTTTTAGACATTAAACATTAAAAATACAAATAAACTGTCAGAAATTCAGCCAAAATAGACTGAGTTTTGGTTTTTAAAAAGGTCTATATCAAATTAAGCTGCAAAAATCTGATTTGTGTTCCAGTTCTGTTGGAAATAAGTGGAATACATATAGAAATATACATTATATACAGTAAACTGTAATGTGAAATTAGTTTGAAAGGAGACTTTTTGAACGTCCAGACCAGACAGGAATAGCAGAGATGGAAATGGCATTAAAAATACACTTCAAATTGTCAAAACAAGTTCAGCCAAAATAAACTGAATTTTGTTTTTATATCAGAATTTCAGACACAAACAGTGACTTCTGTCGGAAAAAAGGCAACACTGGAACTTAGAAAACCCAAAAATATACATGATATACAATAAACTGATGTTAAATTTGTTTTATCAGTAGATTTTTTAGACGTCCAGACCAGACAGGAGGGTCAGTGTTTTTATAAAACAGAAAATTCATACATGCAAAATACTGAGCAGATGGAAATGACACTGACACGAACAAACTGTCAGGAATTCAGGAACGTTTAGATGCGTCGTAGTATTTTCAATTGATTTAAAATACGAAATGACAAAAAACCACAGCATCAGGAAGAGCACGGACAAAGAAAATGCAAAACTAAGAGTCAGTCCTTTAGAAAATCTCTTCATGAAGTTGGATTTCCGTGTCACGTCTCTGCACAAACAAATGTAAAGCTTTTGTGTTCTGTTGTTGCAGCCGACGCAGGTTCATACGACGTTCACAAAGGTTCGATCCACTTCTATTTAATGTCACAAATTAATTTCAGCTCAGCATTCGACTCCAAAGGACTCTGCCTTTAGTCCACCTCCTCCCACATTATGTGACGTCTTTAAACAACTCGAACCCCTGCATCGATTCTGGCTCAGAGAAGGAAAAGCATCTGTATCTAAAGGCAAAACACTGCAAACATCTAACTCTGACCAAGTGGATCTGTCTCAGTTCTAGTCCAAATATCTGATCACACTGAAAATCAGACAGAACCACCTGAAGAGGAACTTTTCACTTCGATATAAAAACTGATTTACAGACAATAGAGCCGGAAAATCTGATTTCAACAAATCTGACCAAGATAATTTTAACTTGTTCCACTGGCAGATTTTTTTTTTGCTTAATTCTTGTTTTTTTTTTTTTTTTTCTTAATTCAACACTTTTTTTTTTTTGCTTCATTCCAGATTTTTTGTTTTATTCAAGTTTTTTACTTAATTCAAGATAATTTTTTGCTTAATTCAAGATTTTTTGCTTTATTCAATTTGTTTTGCTTAATTCAAGATTTTTTTTTTTTTTGCTTTTTTTAAGATTTTTTTTTTGCTTTATTCAATGTTTGTTTTTTTTGCTTAATTCAAGATTTTTTGCACAATTAATTTTTTTTTGCTTAATTCAAGATTTTTTGCTTCATTTAAGAGTTTTTGCTTTAATCTTTTTTTTTTTTTGCTTGATTCAAGTTTTTTTTTGCTTAATTTATTTATTTATTTATTTATTTTACTTTATTCAAGTTTTTTTTTTCTAAATTCATTTTTTTTCACTTAATTCAAGATTTTTTGCTTAATTGAGTTTTTTTGCTTAATTCAAGATTTTTTATTTTTTTTTGCTTCATTTAAGATTTTGCTTAATTCAAGTTTTTTTCTTCTTTTTTTTTGCTTAATTCAATATTTTTTTTTATTTTTTTTTGCTTAATGTAAGATTTTTTTTTTTTTTTTGGCTTTATTCAAGGTTTTCTTTTGCTTAATTCAAGAATTTTTTTTTTTTGCTTAATTTAAGATATTTTGCTTAATTCAAGCAAAAAAATCTGCCAATGGAACAAGTGAAAATTATCTTGGTAAGATTTCTTGAAATAACATTTTCATGATCTTTTGTCTAAAAATCCCAAAAACTGAATTAAATTTCCATCAGATTCCCTTTAGTGCTGTTTAATGTGAAATCTGCACTCGGTAAAAATTCCATCTGGAGGTTTCCTGCATCGTCTTCTGTTCAGACGAGAAAATAACTTCATCTGTTTCTTTTATTTAATATTCATTTTTCATCTCAAACACTGAAAAATCTGATTTTCACTTCAGTTCAAAAGGAAAAAATCTGAAGTCACTGTGAACTTGCATGTTGAATTAGTATTTTTTAGACATTAAACATTAAAAATACACATAAACTGTCAGAAATTCAGGCAAAATAGATTAAATTTTGATTTTTAACAAAGATTTATATCATAAATTAAGCCATAAACAGTGAAAAATCTGATTTGTGTTCCAGTTCTGTTGGAAAAATAGGCGACACTGGAACAAAAAGATCAAATTTCAGTAAAATGTCATATTAAATTAGTTTTAAAGGAGATTTTTTTGACATTAAACTTTAATAATACACATAAACTGTCAGAAATTCATCCAAATTAAACAGAATTTTGATGCTTTGAGCTTATTTTGATAGAATTTAAGCCACAAAAACAACCAGGTCCTGCAGTAAAATAAGGAGATTCCTTCATTTTTCATCTACAGAGCCGAAAGACTACATTAAAATTCCATCATATTCCTTTTAATGTTGCTTAGTAACAAATCTACACTTGGAAAAATGACGTCTGGATGTTTCCTGTGTCATCTTCTGTTCAGATTAGTCAGTATTTGGAGCTTCGGATTTGTGTTCCAGTTCTGTTGGGAAAATAGGAAACGCAAACAACACAAAACTATGAAGTTCCAGTAAAATGTCATGTTTAAATAGTGTTTAAAGGAGATTTTTTTCATATTTTCAGACTAAACAGAAGTAGCAGAGATGAAAACTTCATGAAAACACACATAAAACTGTCAGAAATTCAACCAAATTAAACAGAATTGTGATACTTTAAGCTTATTTTAAAATAATTTCAGCCACAAAAACAACCAGGTCCTGCAGTAAAATAAGGAGATTCCTTTATTTTTCATCTATAGATCTGAAAAACCAAATTAAAATTCCATCATATTCCTGTTAGTGTTGCTTAGTAACAAATCTGATTTGTGTTCCAGTTCTGTTGGAGAATTAGACAACGCAAACTACACAGAACTATGAAGTTCCAGTAAACGTCATGTTGAATTAGTTTTTAAAGGAGATTTTTTTAGGCATTAAACATTAAAAATACACATAAAGCTGTCAGAAATTCAGCCAAAATAGACTGAATTTAGATTTTTAAAAAAGGTTTATATCATAAATTCAGCCACAGACAGTGAGAAATCTGATTTGTGTTCCAGTTCTGTTGGAAAAATAAGCGACACTGGAACAACCAGATCAAATTTCAGTAAAATGTCATGTTAAATTAGTTTTTAAATTAGATTTTTAAAAAATATATTTCCAGGCTATACAGAAGTAGCAGAGATGAGGATTGCATGAAAATTCAACCAAATTAAACAGAATTTTCATATTTTAAGCTTATTTTAAAATAATTTAAGCCACAAAAACAACCAGGTCCTGCAATAAAATAAAGAGATTCCTTCATTTTTCATCGACAGATCCCCCAAAACTAGGAAAAAAATCTGAAGCTACTGTGAACTTACACGTTAAATTAGTTTTTAAAGAAGATTTTTTAGATTTCCAGACTCGACAGAAGTAGCAGAGATGAAAACTGCATGAAAATACATATAAAACTGTCAGAAAATCAACCAAATGAAACAGAATTGTGATACTTTAAGCTTATTTTAAAATAATTTCAGCCACAAAAACAACCAGGTCCTGCAGTAAAATAAGGAGATTCCTTTATTTTTCATCTACAGATCCAAAAAACCAAATTAAAATTCCATCATATTCCTGTTAATGTTGCTTAGTGACAAATGTTATTTGTGTTCCAGTTCTGTTGGAAAATTAGACAACGCAAACTACACAAAACTATGACGTTCCAGTAAAATGGCATGTTGAATTAGTTTGTAAAGGAGATTTTTTTAGACATTAAACATTAAAAATACACATAAACTGTCAGAAAATCAACCAAAGCAAACTGAATTTAGATTTTTAAAAAAGGTTTATATCATAAATTCAGCCACAGACAGTGAGAAATCTGATTTGTGTTCCAGTTCTGTTGGAAAAATAAGCAACACTGGAACAAAAAGATCAAATTTCAGTAAAATGTCATGTTAAATTAGTTTTTAAATTAGATTTTTTTTTTATACATTTCCAGGCTATACAGAAGTAGCAGAGATGAGGATTGCATGAAAATTCAACCAAATTAAACAGAATTTTGATATTTTGAGCTTATTTTAAAATAATTTCAGCCACAAAAACAAACAGGTCCTGCAATAAAATAAAGAGATTCCTTCATTTTCCATCTACAGATCCAAAAAACTACATTAAAATTCCATCATATTCCTGTTAGTGTTGCTTAGTGACAAATCTGATCTGTGTTCCAGTTCTGTTGGAAAATTAGACAATGCAAACTACACAAAACTTACGTTCCAGTAAAATGACATGTTGAATTAGTTTGTAAAGGAGATTTTTTTAAATATTTTCAGACTAAACAGCGGTAGCAGAGATGAAAACTTCATGAAAACACACATAAAACTGTCAGAAATTCAACCAAAGTAAACAGAATTTTGATACTTGGAGCTTATTTTAATAGAATTTCAGCCACAAAAACTACCAGGTCCTGCAGGAGATTCCTTCATTTTTCATTTACAGATCCAAAAACCTCATTGAATGTTTCTTTGTGACAAATGTACACTTGGAAAAACCACATGTGGGGGTTTCCTGCGACGTCTTCTGTTCAGATTAGTCTTTTGTCGGAGCTTTAATCCTGCTGTTCAAGTGAAGACGGATACTTTCATAATGAGACTCCACTCAGAACCCAGCGGACCGGACCGGACCAGACCGGACCGGACCGGGGTGTTCTGGACCACAGTGAGCTGGAGCAGATTCTGAAACATGTCGATGACTGTGTCAACAAGAGAAATGTTTACTTCACACCACGGAGAGGAGGGGTCTGCGATGAGTGAGGGGAAGCACTGAGGCTATTTGAAGAACTGGACTGACTCACGCTCTCTCTCTCTCTCTCTCTCTCTCTCTCTCTCTCTCTCTCTCTCTCTCTCTCTCTCTCTCTCTCTCTCTCCTGCTCCCATGCAGCTGTCAACGACAACTGCTCTTCAACTCAGCGGACACACACACACACACACACACACACACACACACACCGGCCCACTGTGTGGCGTTCATGCCAGGCCTATGGACTTTTAATAAAGGGAGCATTTAGTGGGAGCTGGATCCTGCCATACTGGGACAACTGGTGTGACTGAAGTGAAGGGAGCAGAGGACACACAAGTGTCCGACAGCAGAATGAGTGTGTGTGTGTGCAGGCATGGGTGTGTTCTATACTTACAAGGACCCACTCTGTCCAGCAGGGGGCAAAGGTCAAGGACAATGCAGACTGGAGTTTGGAGTTTAGTTTTTATGATTTTTTTAATAATAATGTGTGTGCAGCTGCAGATCTGTAGAAGCCCATAATGTGATAACAGCCAATAACGTAATAACAGCCGATAACGTAATAATTTAATAACAGCCGATAATGTAATAACAGTCAATAACGTAATAATGTAATAACAGCCAATAACCTAATAACAGCCGATAACGTAATAACAGCCAATAATGTAATAATGGACGATAATTTAATAACAGCCGATAATGTGATAACAGCCAATAACGTAATAATGTAATAACAGCCGATAACATAACAATCGATAATGTAATAACAGCCGATAACGTAATAACAGCCAATAATGTAATAATGTAATAACAGCCGATAACATAATAACGACCAATAATGTCATAAATTTGCCATTATTAAAATGTAGTTACCCAATAACGTAATATCTGACCAACAACGTAATAAAAGTCCTGAACTGATAACGTACTAACTTCTGCCGGTAACGTTAGAACTAGGATGCACCGATGAAGAGTTTAACACAGACGTGGTGCAGTCTGTGTGGACACACCAGGAAACGGAAGCATTTTTAATTTAATATTGGATTACAATCAGGGTGTGACTTGTTGGGTGGTATGGGGGGAATCAAACCCCCCCTCTGGTTTTTAAATCCATACTTCTGCTCAATGAAGTTCATCTTTGGGGGGGGGGGGGGGGGGCAACCAACTGTGACAGTTTTCTTCCACCTGTATCCTACACCACTGACACTAATGTTCACTTGAACCGAACTGTCGGAAGTCTCAGAATTTGTGAACGTCCCCATCCACTAAGGTACCATAAAGGGTGGGGGGTGGGGTGGGGGGGTGAACGTGACAAATTCATGGCCCAGTGTTTGTGTGTCCAGTGGATACAGGTTAGAAGGAACCAGGAGTTGGATGTTGAAAGTATGTCAAGTTTCACTTTCGTTTCACACCAGCGTTAGTTACATTAGTTATGGACCGCACCCCCATGTATATAATTGCTGCCCCCCCCCCCCCCCCCCCCCCCCCGCACTCCGACAAAAAAAAACCAAAAAACATGCCTTCCTCTGTTTTTTTGGCAAATCACACCCTGATTATAATAATAGATTAGTTTTCTACAGCACTTTTCAAGGCACCCAAAGTGCTTTACATTATTATTCATCCATTATTCATTCACTCACACATTCTCACTCTACTGGTGGTAAACTACGTCTGATTTTAGTACAGGATAGAGAGGTAATATATAATAATAATAATGATAATGAATATATCTGTAAATCAACACCATATTTACGTTCGTCGCCGTGTTTATGGAACGACTTCTCGTGTCATCTTGCGATAAAACATAAACAAATCCTTGCATTTATGATTTAATGGAAAAACCGACATTACGCACTTCTGTTTTTTCGATATTTAGTAAATATCTGTACAGTTTTGCGCAGATGTCCGATGGAAAAATGATTAATGATGTAGAAAATGACAGTGTTTCCATGGTAACTACGGACCCTCTGAGCCAAGGTTGTTATCGTTAACGAAAACTAACGAAATGACGAAAACTAGAATTGAAAAAACATTTTCGTTAACTGAAATAAATAAAAACTATAATTAAAAGCAAACAGCGATAACTAACTGAAATTGTATTGTGTGTTTACAAAACTAACTAAAACGGATAAAAATTCTGGATAAAATTCCCTTTGTTTTCGTCTTTGTCAATGTCGGATTGATATGAAATTGATTTATTTCCCTCATGCAATTTTCTCTGCTGGCACCATATGATATTTAACGGTCCGTCACTTGTGGTTTCCAGTTGTCTTCTGGTCCCCACTCTACCTGGAAACATGGAGACTAAAGTTGGAGAAAGCAGCAGAGTCCTGTCTGGGATTTATTTGAATACGACGACAGAGAAGAAGAGACGACAAAACTAAAATTAATACTAAAACTAAGCATTAAAAAAAAAAGAAAACTAATAAAAACTAGCAAACCTGCTCTAAAAACGAATTAAAACTAACTGAATTAGAGAAAAAAAAATCAAAACTAAATAAAACTAAACTAGAATGAAAAATCCAAAACTGTTAGAAACTTGGTTCATCACCATGTTTATGGAATGACTTCTCGTGTCGTCTCGCGATAATAAATAAACAAATCCTCGCATTTGTGATTTAATGGAACACTTCTGTTTTTTCGCCATTTAGCAAATTTAGCAAAGTTTTGCGCAGATGTCCAATGGAAAAGCGACTACTGCTGCAGAAGATGACGGTGTTTCCACGGTAACTACGGAGCCTCCGAACGTCCAAATGGGTCATATCTGATGACCATGAAAAGACGATAAACTGTATTTTACACCAATTATTTACATGTATTGACACAATTATTGGATCAGAAGTTATTAAATATTTTAGATCAGTCGATTCTTTTAGGTCTTTAAGGGTTAATGAGGCGTATTTCTGTTTTTTTTCTGTATTAATTCTGTAAATGCTGCAGACACACACATTAGTATTAGATTATTGGACTCATTCATGTTTACTTTTTCTATCAGTACACCAACTCTCATGTCCAAAAAACTGATTAAGCGACTGTTGCACTTAGTGACAAATAATGAGTGGTTTATTTGGTTTATTTATCATTTCCTTGATCCTTGTCGCTCCTGCAAATAACACCCAAACATTTATCCAGACTGAGTTATATGTTTGTTTTCCTCCGAAGCTGTTATTATTATTATGGTTTGTTTGGGTTTTTTTTCAACTTGTATTTCATCAAAACTTTCTTATCTTGCTCAAGGACACAGATCAGGAATCAAACGAGCAATTAGTGAATGAAAAGCTGTCCTCTGAGTGATGACCACTTGTGTTTTTTTTTTTTTTTTTGTGTCCATTGTAGTTTGGAGAAATTGATTTTTTTTTTTTTTTTTTTTTTAATCATTTTCAGGACTGTGCACATCGAGGTCATGTACTTTATTATTTTTTGTTGGGTTGTTCATAAACCTTGAAGAAGTAGAAAAACAGCAAAAACCTGACAAATTTTAAGGCTTATTTCAGTATTTTTCCATCGAGATTGAATATTTGTCATTAGAATCGACATAAAGCATGTTTTCCAGGCAGACTTTGCATCTGGAATAATAACAGTAGAAGTGTAAAGCTGCCGTACATGATGTATTAATTACTTTAAATTCCAGTATTTTGGCATTTTTTCCCCTGGTTTCAGTTTATGAAGCTTTATTAACAGCAGCTTCAGATTTATTATGACAGTTTTGGATGGATTTTTTTTGTTTGTTTGTTTTTAATGATTCCTAAAAGGTCAGTGATGACAAGATGGTGAATTTTACTCAAAAACAGAAAATTACTCTAAAATTAGATGATTCCAGTACAAGATGTATGGAAAAGGATTAGGGCCATTGGGGAAAAAAAAAAGAAAAAGTGGGGAAAAAAAGTTAGAAAAAAAAAATCAGAATTCTGAGATTACAGTCAGAATTCTGAGAAAAAAAAGTCAGAATTCTGAGATCAAAATCAGAATTCTGAGAAAAAAAAGTCAGAATTAAATTACAGTCAGAATTCTAAGAAAAAAAAAAGTCAGAATTCTGAGAAAAAAGGCAGAATTCTGAGAAAAAAAGGCAAAATTCTGAGGAAAAAAAAGGCAGAATCCTGAGAAAAAATGTCAGAATTCTGAGATTAAAGTCAGAATTCTGAGGAAAAAAAAATCAGAATTCTGAGAAAAAAAAAAAAAAAATCAGAATTCTGAGATTAAAGTCAGATCTGAGAAAAAAAGTCAGAATTCTATTACAGTCAGAATTCTGAGAAAAAAAAAAAGCCCGAATTCTGAGATCAAAGTCAGAATTCTGAGAAAAAAAGTCAGAATGAAATTACAGTCAGAATTCTAAGAAAAAAAAGAGAGAATTCTGAGAAAAAAGGCAATTCTGAGAAAAAAGGAAAAATTCTGAGGAAAAAAAGGTAGAATCCTGAGAAAAAAGTCAGAATTCTGAGATTAAAGTCAGATTATGAGAAAAAAAGTCAGAATTCTGAGATTAAAATCAGAATTTTGAGAAAAAAGTCAGAATTCTGAGGGAAAAAAAAGTCAGAATTCTATTACAGTCAGAATTCTGAGAGAAAAAAAAAGTCAAAATTCTTAAAAAAAAAAAAAAAAAAAGGCAGAATTCTGAGGAAAAAAAGGCAGAATTGTGAGAAAAAATTCTGAATTCTGAGAAAAAGTCAGGATTCTGAGAAAAAAAGTCAGAATTCTGAGATTAAACTCAGAATTTTGAGAAAAAAGTCAGAATTCTGAGGAAAAAAACCCTGAATTCTAAAATTTATTTATTTTTTCTCAGAATAACAATAAAAAACATATACTGACCTTATTATTTTGTATTTTTTCCAGTGGCCTTGATCCTCTTCCATACAAAATATCTGTGGTTACAAACAGAGTTCTTTTTCCTCGTATTCTTCTTGTGTTACCGCTCATTATTCTGGTCCTTTAAGTATAGAAATAAAACCAAGTGTTTGTGTGCACATGAACCGACCGGACAAAGATGGACATTTGTGTAAACTGTGAGATAAAAAGATGCCATTTCTGTTCATTTCCTGGGCTGTAAATCCACAGTCCCAGGCTGCAGCTGTGTTCGATGTGAATATATTAATATATTGCCTAAAGTATTGCTTCTGTTGACCTCGCTCTGGTGTAAAGTCATTGTATGTATTTGCTGTAAAGCCTGTAACTATAAACTAAAGGCACTACCAGGCTGAAAAAACACTTTTCTGTCTTTTTTCTTTCTATTTTCTTTCTTTTTATTTATTTATTTTTAAACGGAGAGGACGCACATTTGAATCTATACAACACAACATAGCTTTACTACTGAAAACAAAGCACCGTTTGATGTTAAAGATACAGATTTTAGTACACTGTAAAAAATGACAGTGGAATTAACACCAAAAAGGTTTAAAATTGCAACATAAAAACACTATAAGTGAAAATACAATGCAAAGTTTTTTATTCGAAAACATTTTTTTGTGTGTTAACGTTTAAATTAAATATAGCTGTAGTTTTTAAGGGCAGAGTATGTAAAGAAAACCAGATTTGTTTGTAGAAAGTATGTATTTCTATTGTTTTGAGAAAATAAAACTGTAAATTGACTTAACAATGTGGCGCTGTTTAAAATGCAAGACCACAATGTTGAAATAACAGCATATTTGCTTTGTTATTTTTATTTTTTAATAGAAAAATGATTTAAAAAGTAAACATTTAAATAGAAAAATAACATCTGTGAGATCTGTAACACACTATGATGAACTATCCCTATGAGAAAATGCCATTTTCATGCGTCACTATCGGTATCATCACTTTCTGTTTTTGTATTTTTTATTATTTAGAGGTTGTGTCTGCGGAGTGTTGGCGGATGGCCCTTCACCTTGTCGATAACAGCCTCTTCTAAGCAGGTTTTTCTGCAGTTTTATCCAAGTCAGGACCAGGATCTGAAGAAAAAAACTCTTTACAACATCCACAGACAGGATGTTTGAGCCCATTTTTTGAGGTTGTGACCTTTTGGCTTGTATTGGCCGTCACTTACCTTTTTTTTTTTTTTTTTTTTTTTTTTTAAGCCTTTTCACGTTTTCCACTTCACACATTAAATACAGCTCAGGTAAATCCATGAAGCTATTGAAACCATTTCACACTGAACACAAAGGCTCGAAAGGTTTGGATCTTTAATCATATCCTGGGTTTAAATAAAATCGCTCCCACTGAGAATAAATATCAGTTAACTTATGTCTGAAAAAGCTGCTTTTATACATCGGAAAAATACAAAAAATGTTGAAATAAAACAAATTCAAAAATAAAATTGAAACTTTGACCTACTTTTCCAAAAATGTAATGAGATCTATTGTGGGTCACTGGCAATCTATAAACCCAGTTTGGTATGAATTCAACCAACAGCTGACATAGGACATTTTGCCCATTATAAAGAAAGGGGGGGGGGGGGCATTAAAAATGCATTAAAAAATGGAAACTTTGACCTATTTTTCACAAAATTGAATCACATCTATTCTGCATCACTGGCAATCTATAAACCCAATTTGGTATGAATTCAACCAATAGTTTTGCTGCTAAAGACATGTAAAATTTTGCCCATTATAAGTAAATGAGGGAAAAATGTAAAATTCATAAAAAATTTGAACTTTGACCTACTTTTCTCAAAATGTAACCACATCTATTCTGGGTCATTAGTAATCTACAAACCAAATTTGGTATGAATTCAACCACTAGTTTTGCTGCTATAGACGTGTGAAAATTTTCCCCTTATAAGTAAAAAAAACAAAACAAAACTAAATAAATAAATAAAAGGGGGGGGGGGGGGGTTGTAAAAAAAATGCATAAAAAATGGAAACTTTGACCTATTTTTCCCAAAATATAATCAGATCTATTCTGTGTCACTGGTGATCTATAAACCCAATTTGGTCTGAATTCAACCAATAGTTTTTCCGCTAGAGTGTTAACAAACAAACAAACAAACAAACCAAAAACAACACCCCTTGCCTCCCTTTCAGGGGTAGGGGGGTAATAAATGGTGATAAATCACTTCAGAAAAGTCATATTTATATATGTATGTATATATATATATATATATATATATATATATATATATATATATATATATATGTGTGTGTGTGTATATATATATATATATATATATATATATGTGTGTGTGTATATATATATATATATATATATATATATATATATATATATAGAGAGAGAGAGAGAGAGAGAGAGAGAGAGAGAGAGAGACAGTTTCACTTGGAACTGACACTGCAGTAGTGCTGGGTCTTTATGGGTTAAATCTTCCATCTTTTACATTCAATTAATCAATCAAACTTTATTTCTATAGCACTTTTCATATATGGTACATGTAGCACAAAGTGCTTCACAACAAAACCCCCCACTGTCCCGCGGTTGCAAATAAAAATACAAGCAACAAAGTAAAGTTTACAGTAAGGGTTTAATTAAAAGCTAGACTAAAAAGATAAGTTTGAAGTTTACTTTTAAAAATATGAACACTGGCAGCGGACCTCAGGTCCTCAGGCAGACTGTTCCATAGTTTGGAATTATAAAATACAAGGTTACATCCATGCATTGCCTTAAATTGTGGATTTGCTGCAACACAAATGTTGTTTATGAAGTTGTGTTTAATGTTTATGAAGTGAACAGTCAGTTCCATTAATACTGTCTGATGAGATCTGACTGGATTAAACAGTATTTCATCAAGTTTTGACTCCATTTGTTCATATTCTGTCATGACATTAACCTCCAGTTGTGAAACATTTACGTCTCAGTCTTTAACAATATTCAAAAACATGAAGCTAAAACATACAATTGTTGTTATTATTGTTTAAATGTACTTTGATGAAAAAATATTGAATAAAAACACCTACATGAACCTTCTGTGAACCCTGGAAGTGAAATGGACTCCACATAAGAATGAAGACACCCCAGACCATCCACACCATCATCATCACCTTCTGACCAATCACAGAAGAAGCTGCAGTGGACCGCCCACATCACCATGGACACAGATTTTTTTTTTTTTTGTAAAAAATTAATAAACTTCATCTGTGTGTTTTTCTGTTTCTTTCTTCTTAAGTAACTGGAAAGGTACAAATACTATAATTTTAATAAGGCTTTGAAAATTTATTTCTAAAGTCAAACAAATAAGCATCAAGGATTGAATAACTAACCCCTGAAAAGTCAGGTTTGGTCCAAACGCCTCCGATGGTCGAGTAGTAAGGCTATAGTATGTGTGAAATTACCAAATTTGGACCGGTTCTGGAATATGGTTTTTAATGGTTTTATTTAACTGCTGAACCATTAAGAAGGGTACTAGGAAAGTTTTAAGGTTGTTTCTAGTGTTTTAAAAAAAGTTTTCCGACAACCTCAGATGGTTGAGTAGTAAGGCTATAGTATGTGTGAAATTACCAAATTTGGACCAGTTCTGGAATATGGTTTTAAATGGTTTTATTTAACTGCTGAACCATTAAGAAGGGTTCTAGGAGCGTTTTTAGGTTGTTTCTAGTGTTTTTAAAAAAGTTTTCCGACAACCTCTGATGGTTGAGTAGTAAGGCTGTGTGAAAGTATGTGTGAAATTACCAAATTTGGACCAGTTCTGAAATATGGTTTTAAATGGTTTTATTTAACTGCTGAGGTATTAATAAGTGTTCTAGGAGGTGTTTTAGGTTGTTTTTGGCCTTTATTTGAATTTTTTTGCGACGGCCTCTGATGGTCGAGTAGTAAGGCTATAGTATGTGTGAAATTACCAAATTTGGACCGGTTCTGGAATATGGTTTTAAATGGTTTTATTTAACTGCTGAGGTATTAAGAAGGGTTCCAAGAGGTGATTTACGCTGTTTCTAGTGTTTTTTAAAAAATTTTCTGACAACCTCCGATAGTCGAGTAGTAAGGCTATACAGTATGTGTGAAATTACCAAATTTGGACCGGTTCTGGAATATGGTTTTAAATGGTCTTATTTAACTGCTGAACCATTAAGAAGGGTTCTAGGAGCGTTTTTAGGTTGTTTCTAGTGTTTTTAAAAAAGTTTTCCTACAACCTCTGATGGTCGAGTACTAAGGCTATAGTATGTGTGAAATTACCAAATTTGGACCGGTTCTGGAATATGGTTTTAAATGGTTTTATTTAACTGCTGAGGTATTAAGAAGGGAAATAAGAGGTGTTTTACACTGTTTCTAGTGTTTTTTCAAAATTTTTCTGACAACCTCCGATGGTGGAGTAGTAAGGCTATAGTATGTGTGAAATTAACAAATTTGGACCAGTTCTGGAATATGGTTTTAAATGGTTTTATTGAATGGTTGAGGTATTAATAAGTGTTCTAGGAGGTGTTTTAGGTTGTTTTTAGCCTTTATTTGAATTTTTTTGCGACGGCCTCTGACGGTCGAGTAGTAAGTCTATAGTATGTGTGAAATTACGAAATTTGGACCGGTTCTGGAATATGGTTTTAAATGGTTTTATTTAACTGCTGAGGTATTAAGAAGGGTTCAAAGAGGTGTTTTACGCTGTTTCTAGTGTTTTTTCAAAATTTTTCTGACAACCTCCGATGGTTGAGTAGTAAGGCTATAGTACGTGTGAAATTACCAAATTTGGACCGGTTCTGGAATATGGTTTTAAATGGTTTTATTTAATGGCTGAGGTATTAATAAGTGTTCCAGGAGGTGTTTTACATTGTTTATAGTGTTTTTAAAAAAATTTTCTGACAACCTCCGATGGTCGAGTAGTAAGGCTATATAGTATGTGTGAAATCACCAAATTTGGACCGGTTCTGGAATTTTTAAAAAATGGTTTTATTTAACTTCTGAGGTATTAAGAAGGGTTCTAGGAGGTGTTTTACGTTGTTTTTAGCCTTTATTTGAGGTTTTTTGCGACGGCCTCTGATGGTCGAGTAGTAAGGCTATAGTATGTGTGAAATTACCAAATTTAGACCGGTTCTGGAATATGGTTTTAAATGGTTTTATTTAACTGCTGAGGTATTAAGAAGGGTTCAAAGAGGTGTTTTACGCTGTTTCTAGTGTTTTTTCAAAATTTTTCTGACAACCTCCGATGGTTGAGTAGTAAGGCTATAGTACGTGTGAAATTACCAAATTTGGACCGGTTCTGGAATATGGTTTTAAATGGTTTTATTTAATGGCTGAGGTATTAATAAGTGTTCCAGGAGGTGTTTTACATTGTTTATAGTGTTTTTAAAAAAATTTTCTGACAACCTCCGATGGTCGAGTAGTAAGGCTATATAGTATGTGTGAAATTTCCAAATTTGGACCGGTTCTGGAATTTTTAAAAAAATGGTTTTATTTAACTTCTGAGGTATTAAGAAGGGTTCTAGGAGGTGTTTTACGTTGTTTTTAGCCTTTATTTGAGGTTTTTTTGCGACGGCCTCTGATGATCGAGTAGTAAGGCTATAGTATGTGTGAAATTACCAAATTTGGACCGGTTCTGGAATATGGTTTTAAATGGTTTTATTTAACTGCTGAACCATTAAGAGGGGTTCTAGGAGCATTTTTGGGTTGTTTCTAGTGTTTTTAAGAAAGTTTTCCGACAACCTCCGATGGTCGAGTAGTAAGGCTATAGTATGTGTGAAATTACCGAATTTGGACCAGTTCTGGAATATGGTTTTAAATGGTTTTATATAATGGCTGAGGTATTAATACGTTTTCTAGGAGGTGTTTTAGGTGGTTTTTAGCCTTTATTTGAATTTTTTTGCGACAACCTCTGATGGTCGAGTAGTAAGGCTATAGTATGTGTGAAATTACCAAATTTGGACCGGTTCTGGAATATGGTTTTAAATGGTTTTATTTAACTGCTGAGGTATTAAGAAGCGTTAAAAGAGGTGTTTTACGCTGTTTCTAGTGTTTTTTCAAAATTTTTCTGACAACCTCCGATGGTCGAGTAGTAAGGCTATAGTATGTGTATTTGTGAAATTACCAAATTTGGACCGGTTCTGGAATTTCTTTAAAAATGGTTTTATTTAACTTCTGAGGTATTAAGAAGGGTTCTATGAGGTGTTTTGCGTTGTTTTTACCCTTTATTTGAGTTTTTTTGCAACGGCCTCTGATGGTCGAGTAGTAAGGCTATAGTATGTGTGAAATTACCAAATTTGGACCGGTTCTGGAATATGGTTTTAAATGGTTTTATTTAACTGCTGAGGTATTAAGAAGGGTTCCAAGAGGTGTTTTACGCTGTTTCTAGTGTTTTTTAAAAATTTTTCTTACAACCTCTGATGGTCGAGTACTAAGGCTATAGTATGTGTTAAAATACCAAATTTGGACCGGTTCTGGAATATGATTTTAAATGGTTTTATTTAACTTCTGAGGTATTAAGAAGCGTTAAAAGAGGTGTTTTACGCTGTTTCTAGTGTTTTTTTCAAAATTTTTCTGACAACCTCCGATGGTCGAGTAGTAAGGCTATAGTATGTGTGAAATTACCAAATTTGGACCGGTTCTGGAATATGGTTTAAATGGTTTTATTTAACTTCTGAGGCATTAAGAAGGTTCAAAGAGGGTTTTACGCTGTTTCTATGTTTTTTTCAAAATTTTCTGACAACCTCCGATGGTCGAGTAGGTAGGCTATAGTATGTGTGAAATTACCAGATATGGACCGGTTCTGAATATGGTTTTAAATGGTTTATTTAATGGCTGAGGTATTAATAACTGTTTCTAGGAGTGGTTTCAGGTTGTGTTTAGCCTTATTTGAGTTTTTTGCGACGGCCTCTGATGATCGAGTATAAGGCTATAGTATGTGTGAAATTACCAAATTTGGACCGGTTCTGGAATATGGTTTTAAATGGTTTTATTTAATGGCTGAGGTATTAAGAAGTGTTCCAGGAGGTGTTTTATATTGTTTATAGTGTTTTTAAAAAAGTTTTCCGACAACCTCCGATGGTCGAGTACTAAGGCTATAGTATGTGTGAAATTACCAAATTTGGACCGGTTCTGGAATATGGTTTTAAATGGTTTTATTTAACTGCTGAACCATTAAGAAGGGTTCTAGGAGCGTTTTTAGGTTGTTTCTAGTGTTTTTAAAAAAGGTTTCCGACAACCTCTGATGGTAGAGTAGTGAGTCCATAGTATGTGTGAAATTACCAAATTTGGACCGGTTCTGGAATATGGTTTTAAATGGTTTTATTTAACTGCTGAGGTATTAAGAAGGGTTAAAAGAGGTGTTTTACGCTGTTTCTAGTGTTTTTTCAAAATTTTTCTGACAACCTCCGATGGTCGAGTAGTAAGGCTATAGTATGTGTGAAATTACCAAATTTGGACCGGTTCTGGAATTTTTTAAAAATGGTTTTATTTAACTTCTGAGGTATTAAGAAGGGTTCTAGGAGGTGTTTTACGTTGTTTTTAGCCTTTATTTGAGGTTTTTTGCGACGGCCTCTGATGGTCGAGTAGTAAGGCTATATAGTATGTGTGAAATTACCAAATTTGGACCAGTTCTGGAACATGGTTTTAAATGGTTTTATTTAACTGCTGAGGTATTAGGAAGGCTTCCAAGAGGTGATTTATGCTGTTTCTAGTGTTTTTTCAAAATTTTTTTTGACAACCTCCGATGGTCGAGTAGTAAGGCTATAGTATGTGTGAAATTACCAAATTTGGACCGGTTCTGGAATATGGTTTTAAATGGTTTTATATAATGGCTGAGGTATTAATAACTGTTCTAGGAGGTGTTTTAGGTTGTTTTTAGCCTTTATTTGAATTTTTTTGCAACGACCTTTGATGGTCGAGTAGTAAGGCTATAGTATGTGTGAAATTACCAAATTTGGACCGGTTCTGGAATTAAAAAAAAAAAAGGTTTTACTTAACTTCTGAGGTATTAAGAAGGGTTCTAGTCGGTGTTTTACGTTGTTTTTAGCCTTTATTTGAGTTTTTTTGCGACGGCCTCTGATGGTCGAGTAGTAAGGCTATAGTATATGTGAAATTACCAAATTTAGACCGGTTCTGGAATATGGTTTTAAATGGTTTTATTTAACTGCTGAGGTATTAAGAAGGGTTCAAAGAGGTGATTTACGCTGTTTCTAGTGTTTTTTCAAAATTTTTCTGACAACCTCCGATGGTCGAGTAGTAAGGCTATAGTATGTGTGAAATTACCAAATTTGGACCGGTTCTGGAATATGGTTTTAAATGGTTTTATATAATGGCTGAGGTATTGATAAGTGTTCTAGGAGATTTTTCAGGTTGTTTTTAGCCTTTATTTAAATTTTTTTGCGACGGCCTTTGATGGTCGAGTACTAAAGCTATAGTATGTGTGAAATTGCCAAATTTGGACCGGTTCTGGAATATGGTTTTAGATGGTTTTATTTACCTGCTAAACCATTAAGAGGGGTTCTAGGAGAATTTTTAGGTTGTTTCTAGTGTTTTTACTGTTTGTATATAATGGCTGAGGTTTTAATAAGTGTTCTAGGAGGTGTTTTAGGTTGTTTTTAGCCTTTATTTGAGTTTTTTTGCGACGGCCTCCGATGGTCGAGTAGTAAGGCTATAGTATGTGTGAAATTACCAAATTTGGACCAGTTCTGGAATATGGTTTTAAATGGTTTTATTTAACTGCTGAGGTATTAGGAAGGGTTCCAAGAGGTGATTTACGCTATTTCTAGTGTTTTTTCAAAAATTTTCTGACAACCTCCGATGGTCGAGTAGTAAGGCTATAGTATGTGTGAAATTACCAGATTTGGACCGGTTCTGGAATATGGTTTTAAATGGTTTTATTTAATGGCTGAGGTATTAATAACTGTTCTAGGAGGTGTTTTAGGTTGTTTTTAGCCTTTATTTGAATTTTTTTGCAACGACCTCTGATGGTCGAGTAGTAAGGCTATAGTATGTGTGAAATTACCAAATTTGGACCGGTTCTGGAATATGGTTTTAAATGGTTTTATTTAATGGCTGAGGTATTAATAAGTGTTCTAGGAGGTGTTTTAGGTTGTTTTTAGCCTTTATTTGAATTTTTTTGCAATGACCTCTGATGGTCGAGTAGTAAGGATATAGTATGTGTGAAATTACCAAATTTGGACCGGTTCTGGAATATGGTTTTAAATGGTTTTATTTAACTGCTGAACCATTAAGAAGGGTTCTAGGAGCGTTTTTAGGTTGTTTCTAGTGTTTTTAAAAAAGGTTTCCGACAACCTCTGATGGTAGAGTAGTAAGTCCATAGTATGTGTGAAATTACCAAATTTGGACCGGTTCTGGAATATGGTTTTAAATGGTTTTATTTAACTGCTGAGGTATTAAGAAGGGTTAAAAGAGGTGTTTTACGCTGTTTCTAGTGTTTTTTCAAAATTTTTCTGACAACCTCCGATGGTCGAGTAGTAAGGCTATAGTATGTGTGAAATTACCAAATTTGGACCGGTTCTGGAATTTTTTAAAAATGGTTTTATTTAACTTCTGAGGTATTAAGAAGGGTTCTAGGAGGTGTTTTACGTTGTTTTTAGCCTTTATTTGAGGTTTTTTGCGACGGCCTCTGATGGTCGAGTAGTAAGGCTATATAGTATGTGTGAAATTACCAAATTTGGACCAGTTCTGGAATATGGTTTTAAATGGTTTTATTTAACTGCTGAGGTATTAGGAAGGCTTCCAAGAGGTGATTTACGCTGTTTCTAGTGTTTTTTCAAAATTTTTCTGACAACCTCCGATGGTCGAGTAGTAAGGCTATAGTATGTGTGAAATTACCAAATTTGGACCGGTTCTGGAATATGGTTTTAAATGGTTTTATATAATGGCTGAGGTATTAATAACTGTTCTAGGAGGTGTTTTAGGTTGTTTTTAGCCTTTATTTGAATTTTTTTGCAACGACCTTTGATGGTCGAGTAGTAAGGCTATAGTATGTGTGAAATTACCAAATTTGGACCGGTTCTGGAATTAAAAAAAAAAAAGGTTTTACTTAACTTCTGAGGTATTAAGAAGGGTTCTAGTCGGTGTTTTACGTTGTTTTTAGCCTTTATTTGAGTTTTTTTGCGACGGCCTCTGATGGTCGAGTAGTAAGGCTATAGTATATGTGAAATTACCAAATTTAGACCGGTTCTGGAATATGGTTTTAAATGGTTTTATTTAACTGCTGAGGTATTAAGAAGGGTTCAAAGAGGTGATTTACGCTGTTTCTAGTGTTTTTTCAAAATTTTTCTGACAACCTCCGATGGTCGAGTAGTAAGGCTATAGTATGTGTGAAATTACCAAATTTGGACCGGTTCTGGAATATGGTTTTAAATGGTTTTATATAATGGCTGAGGTATTGATAAGTGTTCTAGGAGATTTTTCAGGTTGTTTTTAGCCTTTATTTAAATTTTTTTGCGACGGCCTTTGATGGTCGAGTACTAAAGCTATAGTATGTGTGAAATTGCCAAATTTGGACCGGTTCTGGAATATGGTTTTAGATGGTTTTATTTACCTGCTAAACCATTAAGAGGGGTTCTAGGAGAATTTTTAGGTTGTTTCTAGTGTTTTTACTGTTTGTATATAATGGCTGAGGTTTTAATAAGTGTTCTAGGAGGTGTTTTAGGTTGTTTTTAGCCTTTATTTGAGTTTTTTTGCGACGGCCTCCGATGGTCGAGTAGTAAGGCTATAGTATGTGTGAAATTACCAAATTTGGACCAGTTCTGGAATATGGTTTTAAATGGTTTTATTTAACTGCTGAGGTATTAGGAAGGGTTCCAAGAGGTGATTTACGCTATTTCTAGTGTTTTTTCAAAAATTTTCTGACAACCTCCGATGGTCGAGTAGTAAGGCTATAGTATGTGTGAAATTACCAGATTTGGACCGGTTCTGGAATATGGTTTTAAATGGTTTTATTTAATGGCTGAGGTATTAATAACTGTTCTAGGAGGTGTTTTAGGTTGTTTTTAGCCTTTATTTGAATTTTTTTGCAACGACCTCTGATGGTCGAGTAGTAAGGCTATAGTATGTGTGAAATTACCAAATTTGGACCGGTTCTGGAATATGGTTTTAAATGGTTTTATTTAATGGCTGAGGTATTAATAAGTGTTCTAGGAGGTGTTTTAGGTTGTTTTTAGCCTTTATTTGAATTTTTTTGCAATGACCTCTGATGGTCGAGTAGTAAGGATATAGTATGTGTGAAATTACCAAATTTGGACCGGTTCTGGAATTTAAAAAAAAAATGGTTTTACTTAACTTCTGAGGTATTAAGAAGGGTTCTAGTCGGTGTTTTACGTTGTTTTTAGCCTTTATTTGAGTTTTTTTGCGACGGCCTCTGATGATCAAGTAGTAAGGCTATAGTATGTGTGAAATTACCAAATTTGGACCGGTTCTGGAATATGGTTTTAAATGGTTTTATTTAACTGCTGAACCATTAAGAAGGGTTCTAGGAGCGTTTTTAGGTTGTTTCTAGTGTTTTTAAAAAAGGTTTCCGACAACCTCTGATGGTAGAGGAGTAAGTCCATAGTATGTGTGAAATTACCAAATTTGGACCGGTTCTGGAATATGGTTCTAAATGGTTTTATTGAATGGCTGAGTTATTAATAAGTGTTCCAGGAGGTGTTTTACATTGTTTATAGTGTTTTTAAAACAATTTTCTGACAACCTCCGATGGTCGAGTAGTAAGGCTATAGTATGTGTGAAATCACCAAATTTGGACCGGTTCTGGAATTTTTTAAAAATGGTTTTATTTAACTTCTGAGGTATTAAGAAGGGTTCTAGGAGGTGTTTTACGTTGTTTTTAGCCTTTATTTGAGGTTTTTTGCGACGGCCTCTGATGGTCGAGTAGTAAGGCTATATAGTATGTGTGAAATTACCAAATTTGGACCGGTTCTGGAATATGGTTTTTAATGGTTTTATTTAACTGTTGAGGTATTAAGAAGGGTTCCAAGAGGTGATTTACACTGTTTCTAGTGTTTTTTCAAAATTTTTCTGACAACCTCCGATGGTCAAGTACTAAGGTAATATAGTATGTGTCAAAATACCAAATTTGGACCGGTTCTGGAATATGGTTTTAAATGGTTTTATTTAACTGCTGAGGTATTAAGAAAAGTTCAAAGAGGTGTTTTACGCTGTTTCTAGTGTTTTTTCAAAATTTTTCTGACAACCTCCGATGGTTGAGTAGTAAGGCTATAGTATGTGTGAAATTACCAAATGTGGACCGGTTCTGGAATATGGTTTTAAATGGTTTTATTTAATGGCTGGGGTATTAATAAGTGTGCCAGGAGGTGTTTCATATTGTTTATAGTGTTTTTTAAAAAATTTTCTTACAACCTCCAATGGTCGAGTAGTGAGGCTATAGTATGTGTGAAATTACCAAATTTGGACCGGTTCTGGAATTTTTAAAAAATGGTTTTATTTAACTTCTGAGGCATTAAGAAGGGTTCTGGGAGGTTTTTTACGCTGTTTTTAGCCTTTATTTGAGTTTTTTTGCGACGGCCTCTGATGGTCGAGTAGTAAGTGGTATGTGTGAAATTACCAAATTTGGACCGGTTCTGGAATATGGTTTTAAATGGTTTTATTTAACTGCTGAGGTATTAAGAAGGGTTAAAAGAGGTGTTTTACGCTGGTTCTAGTGTTTTTTCAAAATTTTTCTGACAACCTCCGATGGTCGAGTAGTAAGGCTATAGTATGTGTGAAATTACCAAATTTGGACCGGTTCTGGAATTTGGTTTTAAATGGTTTTATATAATGGCTGAGGTATTGATAAGTGTTCTAGGAGATTTTTCAGGTTGTTTTTAGCCTTTATTTAAATTTTTTTGCGACGGCCTTTGATGGTCGAGTACTAACGCCATAGTATGTGTGAAATTGCCAAATTTGGACCGGTTCTGGAATATGGTTTTAGATGGTTTTATTTACCTGCTAAACCATTAAGAGGGGTTCTAGGAGAATTTTTAGGTTGTTTCTAGTGTTTTTACTGTTTGTATATAATGGCTGAGGTTTTAATAAGTGTTCTAGGAGGTGTTTTAGGTTGTTTTTAGCCTTTATTTGAGTTTTTTTGCGACGGCCTCCGATGGTCGAGTAGTAAGGCTATAGTATGTGTGAAATTACCAAATTTGGACCGGTTCTGGAATATGGTTTTAAATGGTTTTATTTAACTGCTGAGGTATTAGGAAGGGTTCCAAGAGGTGATTTACGCTGTTTCTAGTGTTTTTTCAAAATTTTTCTGACAACCTCCGATGGTCGAGTAGTAAGGCTATAGTATGTGTGAAATTACCAAATTTGGACCGGTTCTGGAATATGGTTTTAAATGGTTTTATTTAATGGCTGAGGTATTAATAACTGTTCTAGGAGGTGTTTTAGGTTGTTTTTAGCCTTTATTTGAATTTTTTTGCAATGACCTCTGATGGTCGAGTAGTAAGGATATAGTATGTGTGAAATTACCAAATTTGGACCGGTTCTGGAATTTAAAAAAAAAAGGTTTTACTTAACTTCTGAGGTATTAAGAAGGGTTCTAGTCGGTGTTTTACGTTGTTTTTAGCCTTTATTTGAGTTTTTTTGCGACGGCCTCTGATGATCGAGTAGTAAGGCTATAGTATGTGTGAAATTACCAAATTTGGACCGGTTCTGGAATATGGTTTTAAATGGTTTTATTTAACTGCTGAACCATTAAGAGGGGTTCTAGGAGCGTTTTTAGGTTGTTTCTAGTGTTTTTAAAAAAGTTTTCCGACAACCTCCGATGGTCGAGTAGTAAGGCTATAGTATGTCTGAAATTACCGAATTTGGACCAGTTCTGGAATATGGTTTTAAATGGTTTTATATAATGGCTGAGGTATTAATACGTTTTCTAGGAGGTGTTTTAGGTGGTTTTTAGCCTTTATTTGAATTTTTTTGCGACAACCTCTGATGGTCGAGTAGTAAGGCTATAGTATGTGTGAAATTACCAAATTTGGACCGGTTCTGGAATATGGTTTTAAATGGTTTTATTTAACTGCTGAGGTATTAAGAAGCGTTAAAAGAGGTGTTTTACGCCGTTTCTAGTGTTTTTTCAAAATTTTTCTGACAACCTCCGATGGTCGAGTAGTAAGTATGTGTATTTGTGAAATTACCAAATTTGGACCGGTTCTGGAATTTCTTTAAAAATGGTTTTATTTAACTTCTGAGGTATTAAGAAGGGTTCTATGAGGTGTTTTGCGTTGTTTTTACCCTTTATTTGAGTTTTTTTGCGACGGCCTCTGATGGTCGAGTAGTAAGGCTATAGTATGTGTGAAATTACCAAATTTGGACCGGTTCTGGAATATGGTTTTAAATGGTTTTATTTAACTGCTGAGGTATTAAGAAGGGTTCCAAGAGGTGTTTTACGCTGTTTCTAGTGTTTTTTAAAAATTTTTCTTACAACCTCTGATGGTCGAGTACTAAGGCTATAGTATGTGTTAAAATACCAAATTTGGACCGGTTCTGGAATATGATTTTAAATGGTTTTATTTAACTTCTGAGGTATTAAGAAGCATTAAAAGAGGTGTTTTACGCTGTTTCTAGTGTTTTTTCAAAATTTTTCTGACAACCTCCGATGGTCGAGTAGTAAGGCTATAGTATGTGTGAAATTACCAAATTTGGACCGGTACTGGAATATGGTTTTAAATGGTTTTATTTAACTTCTGAGGCATTAAGAAGGGTTCAAAGAGGTGTTTTACGCTGTTTCTAGTGTTTTTTCAAAATTTTTCTGACAACCTCCAATGGTTGAGTAGTAAGGCTATAGTATGTGTGAAATTACCAAATTTGGACCGGTTCTGGAATATGGTTTTAAATGGTTTTATTTAACTGCTGAGGTATTAAGAAGGGTTCTAGTAGGTGTTTTACGTTGTTTTTAGCCTTTATTTGAGTTTTTTTGCGACGGCCTCTGATGATCGAGTAGTAAGGCTATAGTATGTGTGAAATTACCAAATTTGGACCGGTTCTGGAATTTTTAAAAAAAATGGTTTTATTTCACTTCTGAGGTATTAAGAAGGGTTCTAGTAGGTCTTTTACGTTGTTTTTAGCCTTTATTTGAGTTTTTTTGCGACGGCCTCTGATGATTGAGTAGTAAGGCTATAGTATGTGTGAAATTACCAAATTTGGACCGGTTCTGGAATATGGTTTTAAATGGTTTTATTTAACTGCTGAGGTATTAAGAAGTGTTAAAAGAGGTGTTTTACGCTGTTTCTAGTGTTTTTTCAAAATTTTTCTGACAACCTCCGATGGTGGAGTAGTAAGGCTATAGTATGTGTGAAATTACAAATTTGGACCGGTTCTGGAATATGGTTTTAAATGGTTTTATTTAATTGCTGAGGTATTAATAAGTGTTCCAGGAGGTGTTTTACATTGTTTATAGTGTTTTTTAAAAAATTTTCTGACAACCTCCAATGGTCGAGTAGTAAGGCTATAGTATGTGTTAAAATACAAAATTTGGACCGGTTCTGGAATATGGTTTTAAATGGTTTTATTTAACTGCTGAGGTATTAAGAAGGGTTCTAGTAGGTGTTTTACGTTGTTATTAGCCTTTATTTGAATTTTTTTGCAACGACCTCTGATGGTCGAGTAGTAAGGCTATAGTATGTGTGAAATTACCAAATTTGGACCGGTTCTGGAATATGGTTTTAAAAGGTTTTATTTAATGGCTGAGGTATTAATACGTTTTCTAGGAGGTTTTTTAGGTTGTTTTTAGCCTTTATTTGAATTTTTTTGCGACAACCTCTGATGGTCAAGTAGTAAGGCTATAGTATGTGTGAAATTATCAAATTTGGACCGGTTCTGGAATTTCTTTAAAAATGGTTTTATTTAACTTCTGATGTATTAAGAAGGGTTCTATGAGGTGTTTTGCGTTGTTTTTACCCTTTATTTGAGTTTTTTTGCGACGGCCTCCGATGATCGAGTAGTAAGGCTATAGTATGTGTGAAATTACCAAATTTGGACCGGTTCTGGAATATGGTTTTAAAAGTTTGTATATAATGGCTGAGGTATTAATACGTTTTCTAGGAGATGTTTTAGGGTGTTTTTAGCCTTTATTTGAATTTTTTTGCGACAACCTCTGATGGTCAAGTAGTAAGGCTATAGTATGTGTGAAATTACCAAATTTGGACCGGTTCTGGAATATGGTTTTAAATGGTTTTATTTAACTGCTGAGGTATTAAGAAGGGTTCCAAGAGGTGTTTTACGCTGTTTCTGGTGTTTTTTCAAAATTTTTCTGACAACTTCCCATGGTCGAGTAGTAAGGCTATAGTATGTGTGAAATTACCAAATTTGGACCGGTTCTGGAATATGGTTTTTAATGGTTTTATTTAACTTCTGAGGCATTAAGAAGGGTTCAAAGAGGTGTTTTACGCTGTTTCTAGTGTTTTTTCAAAATTTTTCCGACAACCTCCGATGGTCGAGTAGTAAGGCTATAGTATGTGTGAAATTACCAAATTTGGACCGGTTCTGGAATATGGTTTTAAATGGTTTTATTTAACTGCTGAGGTATTAAGAAGTGTTAAAAGAGGTGTTTTACGCTGTTTCTGGTGTTTTTTCAAAATTTTTCTGACAACTTCCCATGGTCGAGTAGTAAGGCTATAGTATGTGTGAAATTACCAAATTTGGACCGGTTCTGGAATATGGTTTTTAATGGTTTTATTTAACTTCTGAGGCATTAAGAAGGGTTCAAAGAGGTGTTTTACGCTGTTTCTAGTGTTTTTTCAAAATTTTTCCGACAAGCTCCGATGGTCGAGTAGTAAGGCTATAGTATGTGTGAAATTACCAAATTTGGACCGGTTCTGGAATAAGGTTTTAAATGGTTTTATTTAATTGCTGAGGTATTAATAAGTGTTCCAGGAGGTGTTTTACATTGTTTATAGTGTTTTTTAAAAAATTTTCTGACAACCTCCAATGGTCGAGTAGTAAGGCTATAGTATGTGTTAAAATACAAAATTTGGACCGGTTCTGGAATATGGTTTTAAATGGTTTTATTTAACTGCTGAGGTATTAAGAAGGGTTCTAGTAGGTGTTTTACGTTGTTTTTAGCCTTTATTTGAGTTTTTTTTGCGACGGCCTCTGATGATCGAGTAGTAAGGCTATAGTATGTGTGAAATTACCAAATTTGGACCGGTTCTGGAATATGGTTTTAAATGGTTTTATTTAACTTCTGAGGTATTAAGAAGCGTTAAAAGAGGTGTTTCACGCTGTTTCTAGTGTTTTTTCAAAATTTTTCCGACAACCTCCGATGGTCGAGTAGTAAGGCTATAGTATGTGTGAAATTACCAAATTTGGACCGGTTCTGGAATATGGTTTTAAATGGTTTTATTTAACTGCTGAGGTATTAAGAAGTGTTAAAAGAGGTGTTTTACGCTGTTTCTGGTGTTTTTTCAAAATTTTTCTGACAACTTCCCATGGTCGAGTAGTAAGGCTATAGTATGTGTGAAATTACCAAATTTGGACCGGTTCTGGAATATGGTTTTTAATGGTTTTATTTAACTTCTGAGGCATTAAGAAGGGTTCAAAGAGGTGTTTTACGCTGTTTCTAGTGTTTTTTCAAAATTTTTCCGACAAGCTCCGATGGTCGAGTAGTAAGGCTATAGTATGTGTGAAATTACCAAATTTGGACCGGTTCTGGAATAAGGTTTTAAATGGTTTTATTTAATTGCTGAGGTATTAATAAGTGTTCCAGGAGGTGTTTTACATTGTTTATAGTGTTTTTTAAAAAATTTTCTGACAACCTCCAATGGTCGAGTAGTAAGGCTATAGTATGTGTTAAAATACAAAATTTGGACCGGTTCTGGAATATGGTTTTAAATGGTTTTATTTAACTGCTGAGGTATTAAGAAGGGTTCTAGTAGGTGTTTTACGTTGTTTTAGCCTTTATTTGAGTTTTTTTGCGACGGCCTCTGATGATCGAGTAGTAAGGCTATAGTATGTGTGAAATTACCAAATTTGGACCGGTTCTGGAATATGGTTTTAAATGGTTTTATTTAACTTCTGAGGTATTAAGAAGCGTTAAAAGAGGTGTTTCACGCTGTTTCTAGTGTTTTTTCAAAATTTTTCTGACAACCTCCAATGGTCGAGTAGTAAGGCTATAGTATGTGTGAAATTACCAAATTTGGACCGGTTCTGGAATATGGTTTTAAATGGTTTTATTTAATGGCTGGGGTATTAATAAGTGTTCCAGGAGGTGTTTTATATTGTTTATAGTGTTTTTAAAAAAGTTTTCTGACAACCTCCGATGGTCGAGTAGTAAGGCTATAGTATGTGTGAAATTACCAAATTTGGACCAGTTCTGGAATATGGTTTTAAAAGGTTTTATTTAATGGCTGAGGTATTAATACGTTTTCTAGGAGGTGTTTTAGGTTGTTTTTAGCCTTTATTTGAACTTTTTTGCGACAACCTCTGATGGTCGAGTAGTAAGGCTATATAGTATGTGTGAAATTTCCAAATTTGGACCGGTTCTGGAATTTCTTTAAAAATGGGTTTATTTAACTTCTGAGGTATTAAGAAGGGTTCTATGAGGTGTTTTTCGGTTTTTTTACCCTTTATTTGAGTTGTTTTGCGACGGCCTCTGATGGTCGAGTAGTAAGGTTACAGTATATGGGAAATTACCAAATTTGGACCGGTTCTGGAATATGGTTTTAAATGGTTTTATTTAACTGCTGAACCATTAAGAAGGATTCTAGGAGTTTTTTTAGGTTGTTTCTAGTTTTTTTAAAAAAGTTTTCCGACAACCTCCAATGGTCGAGTATATAGTATGTGTGAAATTACCAAATTTGGAGCGGTTCTGGAATATGGTTTTAAATGGTTTTATTTAACTGCTGAGGTATTAAGAAGGGTTCCAAGAGGTTTTTTACGCTGTTTCTAGTGTTTTTTCAAAATTTTTCTGACAACCTCCGATGGTCGTGTAGTAAGGCTATAGTATGTGTTAAAATACCAAATTTGGACCGGTTCTGGAATATGGTTTTTAATGGTTTTATTTAACTGCTGAACCATTAAGAAGGGTTCTAGGAGGTGTTTTAGGTATTTCCTTTTTTTTTTTTTTTTGTTTGTTTTTTTTCAATTTTCTGACAGCCTCCAATGGTCAAGTAGTGAGACTATAAAGTATGTGTGAAAATCCCAAATTGGACTTGCCTGGAATATGGTTTTAGTTAATTTTTTATATATATGTTACTCATCCGTTCTGTTTTCCTTTTTTAGTTAACGTGTTTTTGTAGGTGCTAGTTTTCTCATGTGATCGTTTAATTAGTTTGTAGTATAAGCTCTGATCATCCTCATTTCTGGTTCTAGAATATATTACTAAATGGTAAGAGAAGTCATTCATAAACAACAAGCATCTAAAATGAGACCAGAGAAGACAAGAAACAGTGTTGACGTTGCACAAACATACCTTTATTTTCCTCTTCAGAAGCACTGGAACATGTTCAGAACATGTTTGATGGAACTCTTTCTGGGCTTGGACCCCTCATTTTAGCTTCCAGCATTACTTAACACTCCCCAGGTTCTCTTATCTTTCTTATTCATCAGTATAATCTGATTTGAAAGTGGGTCATTTGTTATCTTTTTATAGAACTAATGACAAGTCTCAGAGTTATTTGGCAAAAAGTTGGTAAAACATAAATGTTAAAGCTTATAAAATATCTGTTCATTTAAGGTCATAGCTGTAGTTCCCATAGCAACAATGTCCTAAAGACATAAAAACCCAAAGATAAAAAAACATTTAGAACCAATATTAAGACAGTTCAAAGTCTTTACACCTTGACTTCTGCAGGTGCATCACAGGTTTTTCTTAAAAGTACAAAAGTTCTTGCTGTTTGTTAAATGAAGCTTTTTTTTTGTTCCATCAAGTCCAGGCAACACATTTATACAAGAAAAACCAGGCACTTCAGTCTACTGTAGAGCAGTGGTTCTCAACCTTTAAAGAACAAACAGCCCCTCACCCCCCCCAAAGAAATGCAACTGGAAAGCGGGGGGAGGGGGCATTATAGCGCTCTGTAACCAGTTACCAATGAAGACCCGGGGCGGGGGTTTAGGGTACCAAGATGAGGATGAGCGGAGCATGGGGATGGGGGTGGGGGGGGGTGGCCATGGAAATTCAGATATTACACAACATGCTGTTTGATATTAACAGTTATATATGGGGGGGGGTGGGGGGGGGGTTTCTCAACCTTTTTTGAACAAATGCCCCTTTTTGTTATCATGAACCCCCCACCCCCCAAAAAAATGCAGCTGGAAAGGGTGGTGGTGGGTGGGTGGGGGGGCATTATAGCACTCCGTAACAAGTTACCAATGAAGACCAGGGGAGAGGGGTGGGGGGGTTTAGGGTACCAAGATGAAGATAAGAGGAGCGGGGGGATGGGTGGGGGGGTGGCCATGGAAATTCGGTATTTACATAACATGCTGCTTGATATTGATAAATGGGGGGGGGGGGTTAGGGTACCAAGATGAGGATGAGAGGAGCTGGGGGGGGGGGTTTCTTAACCTTTTTTGAACAAATGCCCATTTTTGTTATCATGAGACCCCCCAAAAAATGCAACTGGAAAGCGGGGGGAGGGGGCATTAGAGTACTCTGTAACAAGTCACCAATGAAGACCGGGCGGGGGGGGGGGTTAGGGTACCAAGATGAGAATGAGAGGAGCACGGATATTCAGCAATTACATAACATGCTGCTTGATATTGATACTTCTACAGACTAACGCCCCCCATTTCAGTCTCAGCGCCCCCCCTTTCAGCTTTCTCATTCCAAACGCCCCCCAACAGCGGTGCAGCCCCCATTGAGAAACACTGCGTTAAAGCGTCTAAAGCAAGACTGTTAAAAAAGGACAGAAATGTAAAGAATGAATAAATAAATACACAACAATAATAAATAAAATAGGGATAACAACAACAACAATCAAGAAATCAGTAACTCAAAGTATCTGTGACAAAAAATAAATAAATAAATAAATAAATAATTAGAATGAATGACTTATTTTTAGTAAAACAGGCTTTAAAAAAAGGACCTAAAATCAAATTTAATAAAGGCTTTTACAAACAGTGAGTGGGGGAGAATGAGATAAAGACTGTTTTGCCAAAGAAATCTAAAGTGACACAAAATCAGACTAAACTATGAAGTAACTAAATTAAAAAAAAAAAAAAAAAAAAAAAAAAACTTTACACAACTAAACAGAGTTTGGCACTAACCAATAAACCTCATGTTTTTAACAGTGTAATAACTAGGCGGTTCAAAAGGGTAAAAAAAAAAAAAAAAAAAAGACAGAAAATTTACAAGCATCATCATCATCATCATCATCATCAAAAACTAACGCTGCCTTCAGGTGCTATTGGAAAAATGATTATTTCCACTTGTGAATTTAAAATTACAAGTATGTTGTGTTCAAGTGCTTTTGTTGTAGAAAAATTAAAAAAAAAAAAAAAAGTCTGGCACACAATGTATCATGACTTGTTTCTAGGGTAAAACGGGTTTGGATGTGTTTTTTTTTTGTTGAAAATTTTGTACGCTATAAATGTGAAGAATGTTAATAAAAGCGTTGTTTATCATTCATGATTAATCCCTTGTTGCTTTTTCCCAGTTCTCCAGTGGAAAATATGACATGAGGGGGCGTTCATGTGCAACTTTCAAGTTCGTAACTAGTATTTCCCATAATTCCCATAGCACGTGAAGGTAGCATAACTAACACAAAGTCCATGTTTGTTTTTAAGTTCACATAAATAGAACAGGAAGTGAATGCATCAGCCTTCCAGCAGTGGGCGGGCACATCAGAGCTGAGTCGTCTGGATGCTGATTGGCCAGATCAGGTGGAGGCGCTCAAACTGACGACCTGCAATGATTGACAGACAGAAAGAGGAATGGGGGAAGGAGGGAGCAAAAAAAAAAAAAAAAAAAGGTGATGTTGAAGAAACTGGGCTTTTATTGTCATTTTCAGAAACAGGAAAATAAACAGAACATTTATTATCAGTAGGTTCTGGTAGAAGGAGAGTGTGTTGGATATGACGCCAGTTTATATGCATGTGTAACCCTAACCCTAACCCTAACTCAAACCCTAACCCTAACTCTAACTGTAACCCTAACTCTAACCCTAACCCTTAACCTAAGCCTAACCTTAACCCTAACTCAAACCCTAACTCTAACCCTAACCTTAACCCTAACTCTAACCCTAACTCTAACCCTAACCTTAACCCTAACTCTAACCCTAACTCTAACCCTAACTTAACCTTAACCCTAACTCTAACCCTAACCCTAACCTTAACCCTAACTCTAACCCTAACCTTAACCCTAACTCTAACCCTAACCGTAACCCTAACCTTAACCCTAACTCTAACCTTAACCCTAACTCTAACCCTAACTCTAACCCTAACCTTAACCCTAACTCTAACTCTAACCTTAACCCTAACTCTAACCCTAACCGTAACCCTAACTCTAACCCTAGCCCAAACTCTAACCCTAACTCTAACCCTAACCTTAACCCTAACTCTAACCCTAACCTTAACTCTAACCCTAACCTTAACCCTAACTCTAACCCTAACTCTAACTCTAACCCTAACCTTAACCCTAACTCTAACCCTAACCCTAACTCTAACCCTTACCTTAAGCCTAACTCTAACCCTAACTCTAACCCTAACCGTAACCCTAACTCTAACCCTAGCCCTAACTCTAATCCTAACCTTAACCCTAACTCTAACCCTAACCTTAACCCTAACTCTAACCCTAACCCTAAACTTAACCCTAACTCTAACCCTAACCTTAACCCTAACTCTAACCCTAACCCTAACTCTAACCCTAACCCTAACCTTAACCCTAACTCTAACCCTAACTCTAACCCTAACCCTCACCTTAACCCTAACTCTAACCTTAACCCTAACTCTAACCCTAACCTTAACCCTAACCTTAACCCTAACCCTAACTCTAACCCTAACCCTAACTCTAACTCTAACCCTAACCCTAACTCTAACCCTTACCTTAACCCTAACTCTAACCCTAACCTTAACCCTAACTCTAACCCTAACTCTAACCCTAACCTTAACCCTAACTCTAACCCTAACCCTAACTCTAACCGTAACCCTAACTCTAACCCTAGCCCAAACTCTAACCCTAACTCTAATCCTAACTCTAACCCTAACCCTCACCTTAACCCTAACTCTAACCCTAACCTTAACCTTAACTCTAACCCTAACTCTAACCTTAACCCTAACTCTAACCCTAACCCTAACTCTAACCCTAACTCTAACCTTAACCCTAACTCTAACTCTAACCCTAACCCTAACTCTAACCTTACCTTAACCCTAACTCTAACCCTAACCTTAACCCTAACTCTAACTTTAACTCTAACCCCAACTCTAACCTTAACCCTAACTCTAACCCTAACTCTAACCCTAACCTTAACCCTAACTCTAACCCTAACCCTCACCTTAACCCTAACTCTAACCATAACCTTAACGCTAACCCTAACTCTAACCTTAACCTTAACTCTAACCCTAACTCTAACCCTAACCCTAACTCTAACCCTAACTCTAACCCTAACCTTAACCCTAACTCTAACCCTAACCTTAACCCTAACTCTAACCCTAAGCCTAACTCTAACCCTAACCCTCACCTTAACCCTAACTCTAATCCTAACCTTAACCCTAACCTTAACCCTAACTCTAACCCTAACCTTAACCCTAACTCTAACCCTAATCCTCACCTTAACCCTAACTCTAACCCTAACCTTAACCCTAACCTTAACTCTAACCCTAACTCTAACTCTAACCCTAACCCTAACTCTAACCTTAACCCTAACCCTAACTCTAACCCTAACTCTAATCCTAACCCTAACTCTAACCCTAACCCTCACCTTAACCCTAACTCTAACCCTAACCTTAACCCTAACTCTAACCCTAAGCCTAACTCTAACCCTAACCCTCACCTTAACCCTAACTCTAACCCTAACCTTAACCCTAACTCTAACCCTAACCTTAACCCTAACTCTAACCCTAACCTTAACCCTAACCCTAACCCTCACCTTAACCCTAACTCTAACCCTAACCTTAACCCTAACTCTAACCCTAACCTTAACCCTAACTCTAACCCTAACCCTAACCCTAACCTTAACCCTAACTCTAACCCTAACCTTAACCCTAACTCTAACCCTAACCCTAACTCTAACCCTTACCTTAACCCTAACTAACCCCAACTCTAACCCTAACCTTAACCCTAACTCTAACCCTAACCTTAACCCTAACTCTAACCCTAACCCTAACTCTAACCCTTACCTTAACCCTAACTCTAACCCTAACCCTAACCCTAACCTTAACCCTAACTCTAACCCTAACCTTAACCCTAACTCTAACCCTAACCCTAACTCTAACCTTAACCCTAACTCTAACCCTAACCTGAACCCTAACCCTAACTCTAACCTTAACCCTAACTCTAACCCTAACTCTAACCTTAACCCTAACTCTAACCCTAACTCTAACCCTAACCTTAACCTTAACCCTAACTCTAACCCTAACTCTAACCCTAACCCTAACTCTAACCCTAACCTTAACCCTAACTCTAACCCTAACCTTAACCCTAACTCTAACCCTAAGCCTAACTCTAACTCTAACCCTAACCCTCACCTTAACCCTAACTCTAACCCTAACCTTAACCCTAACTCTAACCCTAACTCTAACCCTAACTCTAATCCTAACCCTAACTCTAACCCTAACCCTCACCTTAACCCTAACTCTAACCCTAACCTTAACCCTAACTCTAACCCTAAGCCTAACTCTAACCCTAACCCTCACCTTAACCCTAACTCTAACCCTAACCCTAACTCTAACCCTAACCTTAACCCTAACTCTAACCCTAACCTTAACCCTAACCCTCACCTTAACCCTAACTCTAACTCTAACCTAACCTTAACCCTAACCCTAACTCTAACCCTAACCTTAACCTTAACCCTAACTCTAACCCTAACTCTAACCCTAACCTTAACCCTAACTCTAACCCTAACCCTAACCTTAACCCTAACTCTAACCATAACCTTAACCCTAACTCTAACCCTAACCCTAACTCTAACCCTTACCTTAACCCTAACTCTAACCCCAACTCTAACCCTAACCTTAACCCTAACTCTAACCCTAACCTTAACCCTAACTCTAACCCTAACTCTAACCCTAACCGTAACCCTAACTCTAACCCTAGCCCTAACCCTAACTCTAACCCTAACCTTAACCCTAACTCTAACCCTAACCTTAACTCTAACCCTAACTCTAACCCTAACCTTAACCCTAACTCTAACCCTAACCCTAACTCTAACTCTAACCCTAACCCTAACTCTAACCCTAACCTTAACCCTAACTCTAACCCTAAACTTAACCCTAACTCTAACTCTAACCCTAACCCTAACCCTAACCCTAACTCTAACCCTAAACTTAACCCTAACTCTAACTCTAACCCTAACCTTAACCCTAATTCTAACCCTAACCCTAACTCTAACCCTAAACTTAACCCTAACTCTAACTCTAACCCTAACCTTAACCCTAATTCTAACCCTAACCCTAACTCTAACCCTAAACTTAACCCTAACTCTAACTCTAACCCTAACCTTAACCCTAACTCTAACCCTAAACTTAACCCTAACTCTAACCCTAAACTTAACCCTAACCCTAGCCCAAACAGTAACCTTAACCCTGATCCTAACCCTAACTCATGACATCACATTGGTCAGTGTCAATCACCTCAGGTTTCAGGTGTTGGTAGTGCCACAGTGGGAGGGGCTTAAGTGGTCATCTACCTGGAACACCTGGAGGAACAGATCTGACATTTTACAGCTGTCGACACATTATTTTCAGTGAAAATCACATTCAAACGCCCCCCAGTGAACAGTGTATTCTGCACTGTTCACATGTTAACGTTGGATTTCCAGATTTCCAACCAGAATTGTTCTCTTTCGGGCAGAATGGGATTGTGGGATGGATAAAAAAAAAAAAAAAGAATGGAAGTCCTCTGCCATGTTGTTGCCTGAGAAAGTGTTTCCAATAAAAAAACAAAACAAAACTAATGTAAGTAATGATGTTCAAAGGTTTAAGTGTGTGGATCAGCGCTTATGTTGGTCTAATGTTCTAAAAGTGATGTTCTAATGTTCTAAAATACATGTTCCTAGCACCTTACATGTGTTTTTCTTATATTTTTCATATTTACTTCTTGTATTTATTTATTTATTGCACTTACAGGTAAGGAGCTGAACACGTTAAATTCAATGACCTTGATTTTCTACATTTTGAACACTTTCACAAAAGTATTAATAAAGTCTTGTCAAGTTCTCCAGGAACACACTAAGGCTGAAAATTTGAATTTCTATGAGTGAAATATATAAAGGGTTAAGAAAGGTTAAATAGGGAGAAAAATTCAATTCGGGAACGTTCACAAAAGTCGCACTGGGTCTTTATGGGTTAATATGAAATCCTGTAATGATCATATTTGGACTTTTAAAGACATAGTTCTAGTTCCTAAAGTCTACAGATAGAACACAACACAGAGAAATCGCAGAACATTCCTATATAGAACGTGGAAGCGCAGTTCTTACAAACATCAAACCCATTGATAAAAACTGGTTTTTAAGACGGGCTGAAAACCCGGCGCCTCGACTCGAACGGGAACACAAAGGCTATTTCTTAAAGGTGCCAAAGGTCTGGCTGTTTATTTAATGATTCTTTTCATTTGCAGCTTTTTTTCATTTGTTCCACCAAGGCTGGGCCGCAGCGTCTATGCAAAAGAAAATATTTCTCACATAAACCCATAAAAAGAGGTTTGTGGTGTAAAGGTCAGGATTAGCTTTGATGCTAAATGCAATCGAAATGCTAAATGCAAAAAAATTAATCCACTCCACACAACAAGCTCATAGATGATGCATCCAAGAGAAATTCCACCAATGACTTTAGACGATGAATGACTAATAATAAGTTTGTAAAAAAAAAAAAGAAAAACAGTCTTATAATTTGGTGCAGTTTTCACGTTGACAATAGACAACGACAAACATTCGGCCTTCACTCATGTCACCGATGAAGCCTGATGTTCCGGTCACACCAACATGTACCATCTGCATTTTCTAGGATTTAATTCTATGACAAATATGTAAAGGTGTTGGAAGTCAACGTTTTTTACAAATCATATGTCGCAGTCATCATTTTAAGAAACACAAAGCCGACAAAGGGGTTTATTTCTACAAACACTTTCTGATTATTATTATTATTTTTTAAAGACACGACCAGGGTTTGGACTGTCACAAAAGAACCTGAAGAATTAGAAGGTTTTTAGTTTGGACACGTGGTTTTCAAGCTTATGCATAAAAATTAGAAATATTTTAATAACCATAAGATGAAAAGATTCACATATATTTCCTTTGTGATATTAATTTCTCTCATATGACAAAGCTGGAGTTTGGAGATGGACAGAAAAGTGGGGGGTGGGGTCAGTCAGAGACGGCGGGTGTTGATGAAAACAAACATGGAGGTCCTACGAACAGTTACTGTTTTCAGAACATGTATTCTGTTTTTACAAATGCAAAATTATGAAAATCATGTGAACTGTCATGAACAGTTCATTTAGAGCCAGTTTGGGCACATGGACATGTGACCAAATGTCCATGAGACGTTCAGTGTCCTCATTGGTCCACGTCTGTCCACGGCTCATGGCTGCTGCTGTTCGCTTTGACTACCCATGAGGCTCGGCTACTTCCAGCTGCTACGGTGGCTCGTCAAGAACAAAAAGGCGCGTGGTTCCTTGGTTTGTTTCAGCTCCGGGCCGGTTCTATTCAGACTAGAAGTGAACTGGCCCAGAGTCCGTTTGGAAGCGGACCCAGACCGTCCGCTTGGTTGATTTGAATCCAGTGGCGGACCGTGCATTTCCACCCTAGGCCTTCAGCAGCGCTCCATCTGAATCCATCCACCCGTCAAAACTATTTTATGGTTCTAAAAACCATCTTATTCTGCAGAAATGCAGTATGAAGAGTGGCTGCATCGCAGACAGATAACTGGTGTAGCCACAGTAAATGCCTTTAGTGAATAAACAAACCCAGGGTGCATCAGTCTGCTTCTGCTGCAGCTACAGCTGACACAGAAAAAAGCATCAAGAAGAACCTCAGATATTTAGGAAAATAGTAACATTTGACCCACCAAAAATTCAGATTATTTGGACACAAAATCCATTTTCCTTTCTTTCCTCCAAAAGAGTTCAACTCCTTTGTTGTACAGATTATCTGTGTGGGTACCAGCGGTACCAGGTACCAGGGGTACCGGTGGTAGTTAGTGGAGTGAAAGTGTCGGACAAATCCTTTTCCTGGTTGTGACCGGCTTGCTAGCTTCGGAAATGTCCGACCTTTCTTAACGATGTCCAGCTTTTCTTGAAAAGTCCGTCTTTACTTTGACAGTAAATCTGCATCCAAATCCATTTCTTCTCCTCCTTCAGCCGTTGTGTTTGGACCAAACAGCTGTTTAACCAACACAACTATATTTGTGTTGGTGCAGCTCGCTACAGATGCAGTTTGCTAGCTTTGGCTAGTGCGCTCTCTGACTATCCAATCACAGGGTGTGAATACGCTGACGTCACCGTACGCCTGCTAGAGGGCCCTGGTGTCGCCAACTCCAAATCTGATTGGTTAAAGCTACAGCGTCATCGACACTTGTGCTTTGTTCGAGGGCCTGCAGAACTGACTGTGAAGGCCTCCAGGCAGACTGCTGTGACTGTGACCCTGCCTGGCAACAAATGATGGCTGAAATGTGATTGGTTCAAGGCTTAATATGAAAATCCATGTGTGGAAACAGCACAACCAGAGGAAAAGCTGAGAGGAAGCACAGACCATTTGGAATTATTTAATAACTATTTATGGACAAAATACAATTAACATCAGTCTGTGATTGAGATATTTTTAGGCCAGCAGAGAAGGCCTTGGAGGCCCTGACGGACCACCACTGTTTGAATCAGAGTTCACATGTTTGCATTCACACCTAAAAAACTGTCTGGAATTTCTGGAGAAACAAATTCTAACGGAGTAGGTCCAATACATCCTTAAACTTTTAAATTCACTGTGGGAAGAATACATGTGGGAAAAAGAAAAAAAAGGAGTGTAGAAATTCATTTATTGGATAGAGTGATATCTGCATTATGCTAATTCTAGATATATCAGTAGGTTTCATTGAGGCTGTTACTGTCAGTTCAGTGAGAATGTTATTTGGATTCCTTGGCGACTTGTATTAACTCTTTAAAACCTGATGTGTCTGCGCTGACACCCCCTGTGTACATACAGTTTGGATGGATGGAACTCTTTCACTGTTTGTGCAACTGGAAAAATTCCAATGGTTTGTGAAACCTGAGACATTGTGCTTTATTGGCTTTAATGGGTCATTATGTTAATTTCAATCACACTTGTACTAGAAACTAAAGAAGAAGCTGTTTTGCTAATATTATAACATGCAGTAAACTGTAAATGATTGCTAGATTTTGAAAGATCTGGGAAAAAAGTGCTTTGGAAAAATGAGAAAACACTCAAAACATATTTTCTAAGCTTTTTATAGTCAAAATAAGAAAAAAGTCCAGGCGGATCATTTTAGGCTTCGGGTTTAAAGGGTTAACCCATTAGGACCCAGTGTTACTTTTCTGGCACTTTCCAAATACTTTTTTCTAGATCAGTCGATGGTTTTGGTTTTTAAGGGTTAACAAACTACTTTTTTCAAATGTTTGGCCCATTTTTCCTCAATTTACAAGGATTTCTTCACTTTCATGCCACATTTAAATTTTTTGGGGTCATTTTCCCCTTATTTTTTCAAATATTTTACTAATTTTATGCTCATTTTATCAGATTTGTACATTTTATCCCATGAATAACTGAGGTGAAACTACATTTTACACCAATTATTGACATGTATTGATAGGATGGTTTTGGGTTTTAAGAGTTAACAGACTACTTTTTTCAAATATTTTGCCCATTTTTCCTCAATTTACAAAGACTTCTTCACCTTTATGCCACATTTTTGAAGAAAGAAAAACCCCCACAATCAGACAAAGTGTGGATTTGACGCCATGTGTTGCGTTTCTCAGTAGCAGCTGAGAGCGAAGCAGCTGTAGATGAATATCAGCCTCTGAAATGAGCGACGATGGACAAGAAAAGGGTGGAGAGGCGTTTGTGTCTGTCCGTAAAATACATCCACTCTTCTACTTTTATTCCCCGGCTCGTCTTCCTTTGCCGTTTTTTGCTCCGGAGATATTTTTGGAAAGAAAACAAATCTCTCTCTCTCAACGACACGAGAGTTAAATCAGCTTTGAAAGGTGTGAAGTGTAATTGTGTGAAACACAGGGTGGAGGTTAAGGCCAAGAGCTGCTCTTTAATCAAAGCACAGAATCTAAGAGTGCATTGATTCATCACTGGATTTGTGGAAAACTGCTGCTGAAATCCACAGTTGAAGCCTTGGTCCTTGTACATTTAAAGTCAGAGAGAGTTCTTAGAATCATCCGTCTGTGCTGGAGGTTCAGGGGGTGTGTTTTTGTATCTTTTAAATTTTGGGATTGAATTGTTAATATTAGTTCTTTAAAGCGTTTTTAAGAAATAAAAAGTGGTTTCTTCTTTTTGCCCTGAAGACATCTATTAAATGAACACATACAAAGCCTTTTAACACATGAAAAAATAGTCGACCGTGTAGAAAATAATATAAATACTTCAGAGTTTCGTGCTCTTGACATCATTTTTTATCTTAGCGCCTTTGAGGAACCTGGAGTTTTTTACTTTTTAATATTCAGTTTTGATATTAAGACTTCAAAAAGCTGCATTTTGGAAGTGTTTAGAGATAAAGTCATACTGAGAATGAGAGAAATATTGGGTGTGACCCAAAGTTTATGATGGTCTTGAACACGTCAGTAACAGTAAATCTCAAATACCAATGAATTTACAGCGTCAGATATCTTTAGAATTTATACACCGGGTACTCTTTTCGCTTTGCTCTGGCTTAAACTGCATGCCCATGCGAAACACAGGACCGCCGGTGTTTCTCCACCTTACTCCAATACTTGCGTAAAAACGGCTGTCCAGTTAAATCCGGGCTAACCCAGAGGCGGGGGGTCGCTTTATTCAAATTATTAACTCACCAGTTATGTTTCGGATGGAAGGACCAAACCAGGAGAAATGAAGAACTCACCAAAAAGAAGGGTTGAGATTTTAAAAAGTTAAAACAAAACTTGATTTATTTGCTTTAGGCAAAAATAGAAAAAGTCACAAAAAGAAAGAAGTCAGTTATCAATTAGCCTAGCATCAAACACACCAGTGGCAGTTTCTCATAGACTGCAGTGGAAGCCCGGCTTCCCCTAAAATTACATAAATTAAATGGTTAAATATGTTCGGTTGTGTTGACATTTTATTGACTATAAATGTGTTAGAACACGTTCATCTCACAGACGAGTTTGTTCAGAATCAGCTTTATCACAAATCAACGGACGCGATGTTGTTCACTTCTCCTCCATTCCCGTGTCTGTGTTTTCTCCTCCATCTCTGCTCAGTGCATTTGTCCGTAGACTGTGTCCGTCTCTGGGCTTCAATGGGACTGAGTGGAACAGTTTTTTTCATCGCCTCAAAACTGGACGGTAATTGGATAAATGCCACGATGTTGTCCCGCCCCCGGACGCCGGGCGTCTCTGGGGGTGAATGGAGCTGTGGGCGGAGCTCAGCCGGGCTGGACGCCAGAATCCCACGTGCTGATTGGAGGATCAGTCGAAAGGCTGAATCCCGTTTGATTGACAGCTGTTTTCAGATCTACTCCTTCACTGACACAGTTCAGTTTAATACCGTCACACATTCTGCTGTGAAATCAAGAGAAACCACTACGAAATTACTCGTTCATTTCTTGCACTGTAAATAAAACACACTCATTGGACTTCCTTGTTTCAATTTAACATAATTTCAGCGTTTTCTTGTTTCAGTTCCATAATTTATTCATTTCTTGTTCGAGTTTAATCTGGTTTTGTAGATAGTTAAATCAGTCAAACTGTCCGCTAGGTCGGAGTGAAAGGAGCATCTGTAGTTTAAAAAGGCTGAAGTCTGACACCCACAACACACTGGGCCGAGGCCGTCTGAGCAGCCCAGCTCTGCTGGACATTCAGAGGACACTGGTCCAGTCCCTGGAAAAGACGCCACTGGTACGATAAGGTTACTGAGCATTTTCTTAAAAAGGAATGGAGGGCTGAATGTATGTTTAAATAGCTTGACAAATTTTTTTTTTTGATGTAAGCCGACAATGAGCTTCCCCTGTCTGAAAGACGAGCAGCCGCCACTGAAACACACTATTCGTCTCCGACTTTGTCTCATCCCATCATTACATTTTCTAGTCTTCAGTCACTTGGGAGACTTCCATATTTGGTTCATAATCTCAACATTCACATATGATTGGTTGGACAGTTGTTGCTGGATAAAACATGTCACAGCTTACGTCAATAACTCCACCTAAGCTAATTCTAAGAAAAATCACATTTAAAAGTTCACTTGAGTTAATCACACCTTGGTTTGACATTTGCACCAACAATTTAGCTTACACTGTAGAGTTAAACCACAAAGAGTTTCCATAAGTACGTCTAGTTCTAACACTTGCACAATTCTTGACCACAGAAAGTCCCTAAGTTCATAATTAAGATTAACTCAGCTCACTTTTACCACAAAGCTGCGAGATAAGATCTTTTTCTTAGAATCTAACCTTTTCTCCAAGTTCAGCACACACGAACCTGACCTGACACTGACTGTTCAGTACAAAGAAGGACACATCTGCAAAAATAAAAGATTCTTCAAGCAAAACAACCTGCAACATTACATTTTTTCTTCTCCATTTTGGGTCATGATGTATGATGTATGATATTCACCTGACACTGTAGAGCAAAATTTAAAGTCACATTCAACTCCCATTTAATACGATCCGTATCACAATGGAAGTAAATGTACTCATCTAATTTGCATATTGTGATGTCACAGGGTGGCGGCCATATTGGATGATGATGATGATGAAATTCTTTATTCAGTCATCACATAATAATACAACCAGTGTCAACAACAACACTTCAAACTTTACCAACATTACCAACAGGTTAATGACTGAAAAGGCCCAGGCAGAAGCAGAATGTTTCTATTAACGCCTGTCCTATAGAACTAATTAAACTACCCAGCATCCAATATAGGAAAAAGAAATAAAAAAACAATGCATCCAAGCAAACAAACAAGCGAAACAAAAAGGTGAAAATAAACCAGAAAAATAGAAAACTTAACCACCAAATTAATGGTAATTTAATGTAGAATCAAAAATAAATTATTTACCTGTTACTTATTACATCTTAACAATTGTATCCTTCAAAAATTGCCTTACGTTTTTTTTAAATATCAAAAATGTGCTACTCATTCTTCAATCCATGCTGGCCTCATTCCATAGTTTAACTCCAACAACACATATACATCTGCTTTTAGTCTCTTTTTCAGCTTTTTGTTTGACAAATTTACAAACATCTCGCAAAACATATTTAGGCTCGTGTGTTGAGAAGAACCTTTGTACACAGATGGGAAGTAACTTTAATTTGGCTTTATACATTATTTGGATTATTTTATAGTAAACCAAATCATTAAATTTCATAATATGGGATTTCATAAACAGTTCATGAGTATGTTCATAGATTGTGTAACTTTTAGTAAAATTGAACTTTGCACATATTTACATGGAAGTTTTCTTTGTGTTTTCTTTTTTTTTGTCATCTTATCCTTAAAATAAATGAACTCAAGCATTAGTAGAAAGTAAAATACAGTAATTTTTTCTATCTTTTTATCCAAATCTGTCCTTATCTGTCCAAACTAAAACTAAACAAGTGGTTCCAGGCACAACAAGCCCTGCCCCTCGCACGTATCGTAGCTTATTTTGAAAAGCTCGGTTATTATATCAAAACAGAGAAAACTGTGAATAAAAAGTGACTTTTTCAACAAAATCTCTCATTATCTGAACATAAACCCAGTGTGTCCATCTACTGTCATTCATCCAACTCCATGGGTTTTACTGGTGAATCAATGTTGGAGAAGATGACGCTGTTTCCATGGTAACTATGGAGCCTCTGAACGTCCAAATGGGTTGCTTAATTTCTCTCACTGATGTCAATATTCATGTTTAGAAACGATATGGACAAAAATATTGGGACACATCATGGCTACAGTATAGTTGTGGTAGAAAATGATTATTTACAGTCAGAGCAGGAAAAATATTGTAGAAATTTAGAGGAAGAACATTTATCGTTATACCGGTAATCGTTACATCCGTACTCTGTATATTGTGGCTTTTACTGCCTCCACAGACAGCAGCGGATCAGTGGACGTCCTGTCGTCACAGTCCACTCATGTCTGTGGTCCTCTGGGTCTGTGGAGTCCTCATCGCCCGCTGAGGAATGTGAAGCCCGTTAAACCCTCTGAGCTCCACAGGAACTCACTAACACGTTCACCTCACAGCCACTGCACATTAACACACACACACACACACACACACACACACGCATCTGCAGGATAATGTTCATGTCAAGGTTATTATTGCTAATGAAAACTAACGAAATGACGAAAACTAGAATTGAAAAAACATTTTTAACTGAAATAAATAAAAATTATAATTAAAAGAAAAACATGATAACTGAAACTGTATTGTGTGCTTCCAAAACTAATGAAAACGTATAAAAATTCTGGATAAAATTTCCGTCGTTTTCGTCTTTGTCAATGTCGGATTGATACGAAATCAATTTATGTCACTCTAGTAATTTTCTCTGCTGTCACTGTATGATATTTAAGGGTCGGTCACTTGTGGTTTCCAGTCTTCTGGTCCCCACTCTACCTGGAAACATGGAGACTAAAGTTAGGAGAAAGCAGAAGAGTCTTTAGAAAAAAATGAAAACTAAGAAAAACTAGTAAACCTGCTCTAAAAATGAACTAAAACCAACTGAATTAGAGAAAAAACAGTCAAAATTAAATAAAACTAAAGTATAATGAAAAATCCAAAACTATTAGAACCTTGACACAAACACACGCATCTGCAGGATAATGTTCATGTCAAGGTTATTATCGTTAACGAAAACTAACGAAATGACGAAAACTAGAATTGAAAAAACATTTTTAACTGAAATAAATAAAAATTATAATTAAAAGAAAAACATGATAACTGAAACTGTATTGTGTGCTTCCAAAACTAACTAAAACGGATAAAAATTATGGATAAAATTTTTCGTCTTTGTCATTGTTGGATTGATACAAATGTGATTTATTTTGCTCTAGTAATTTTAGTTAGCGACGCCATAGGATATTTAAGGGTCCGTCACTTGTGGTTTCCAGTCGTCTTCTGGTCCCCACTCTACCTGGAAACATGGAGACTAAAGTTGGAGAAAGCAGCAGAGTCCTGTCTGGGATTTATTTGAATACGACGACAGAGAAGAAGAGAGAAGATATTAAAAAAAACTACAACTAAACTAAAACTAAGCATTTAGAAAACAACAAAAACTAATAAAAACTAGCAAACCTGCTCTAAAAATGATTTAAAACGAACTGAATTAGAGAAAAAAAGTCAAAACTAAATAAAACTAAACTATAATGAAAAATCCGAAATTATTAGAACCTTGGTTCATGTTTCTGCGTTTATGGATCAAATGTTCATTTGAATTCTATTTTAAATTCACTGACATCAGGAACAGACGCTAAAAAACTTACTTCTTAGTTCATCAGATCTACAGGTCAGTACTTCCTCTTATGTTTTTAATCTGTGAGCTCTCATTAGTGGCTTATCCACTGGACATCTGCGCAAAACTTTACCGATATTTACTAAATGTGGAAAAAACAGAAGTGTGTAATGTCTGTTTTTCCATTAAATCACAAATGCGATGATTTATTTATTATCACAAGATGACACGAAAAGTCATTCCATAAACATGGCGACGAACGTAAATATGGTGTTGATTCACTGATATATTCATTATTATTATTATGTTATTATATATATAATAGGGGTAGTAAAAAAAAAAAAAAGTCCTTTGCTTTTCCCTGAATTTCTACCTGAAAATACTACCTTAAACATTTTTTTATACAGAGGGCAGGTGCAGGTATATAAAACTGCTATATAAAACTGACTTTTTTTTTTTATATATAATATTATTTGTAGATTTTTAACAGCATTACATGTATGTATCATACAATCTGTACATTTTTACTACGTTTTTGAACACAGGTCCCCACCCCCAACTGAAACATAAACATGTAAATATGTTTACCAGAAGACATCAGGATTATGAAAGCAAAACTAAATACATAAAACTGTCTTTTTTTGTATGTTTAACGACACATCCGTCAATAACTTCAGTTGCTACAGCCAGTCCAAGCAGATGTGCAGCGTTGTCCACAGTTTCAGCCTGTTTCTGCTCAGACTGAGCGGGTTTGACTCATCATGTCTGTCTCCATCAGCGGTGGGCAGCTGCTTTCACTTAAAACTCTTGTCCTGTAGTGTTGAACATGACAAGTTCAGGCGTGTTTTGTGGTGATTTTAGTGGAGAGTAACTGACACTCAACCACTGGTGTTCAAGCTCCTGTTTTTTTTTTTTTAAGCATTAAATGGAATTTAACGATCCATTAATTCTATCAATCCATGTAAATACTTGGTGTAAAATACAGTTCTTCATCTTTTCATGGTCACAGATATGACTCATTTGGACATTCAGAGGCTCCGTAGTTACCGTGGAAACACCGTCATCTTCTACAACATTGATTCCCCAGTAAAACCCATGGAGTTGGATCAATGACAGTGGATGGACACACTGGGTTTATGTTCAGTTAATGAGAGATTTTGCAAAAAACAAACAAAAAAAGTAACTTTTCCTTCAAATTTTCTCTGTTATGATATAATAATCTTTGATACTTTTATGACCATCTACACGGATTTTCACTGAAAAATGTAAATATCAGAGGATAATAGAATAAATGGTGGTAAGTTATTTAGGAATAGAATAATTTGTTTATAAGACCATAAATCAAATCAAAATCAAATCAAAGTTTATTTATTTGGGGCGGCTGTGGCTCAGGTGGTAGAGCGGGTGACAAAAAAAAACACAAAGAAAACTTCAATGTAAATCTGTTCAAAATTCAATTTTAAGAAAACTTGTGCAATCCAATATGGCCACCACCCTGTGACGTCACAATATGCAAATTAGATGAGTACATTTACTCCCATCATAAACTTTGGGTCAAACCCAATATTTCTCTCATTTACAAAATGACTTTATCTCTAAACACTTCCAAGACACAGCTTTTTGGAGACACTTGGTTTATGTTTAGTTAATGATATACATGTATTTTACTGAAAAAGTCCCTTTTTCTTCCGTTTCTGTGTTTTTGATATAATAACCCTCAATTTTAATAAACATCTACATGATCAGTGAATTAAATTTAGGAAAATACCTGATTTTCACTTAAAAATGCCAAATACAGAGGATAATTTTACAATAAATGGTGCTAAATCACTTAAGGAAGGTTAAATATAGAGAAAGATTATTTGGAAAGTGCCAGAAAAGTAACACTGGGTTCTAATGGGTTTAGACTAATGCTGCCTTCAAGTACAAATGAGCACTTTTGATAATGTGCACAAATGTTATAAATATAACTGGAAAAGCACTCGGAGAGCGCAGTAAAATGGAGTTTTATTTCAGTTATTCATGGGTCAGTATTTAAATCTTATAAAATGATCATAAAATTCTTAAAATACTTGAAAAAAAAAAGGGAAAATGACCCAAAAAACCTTGGGATGTGGGATAAAAGTGAAGAAATCCGTGTAAATTGAGGAAAAATGGGTAAAATATTTGAAAAAAGGAGTCTGTTAACCCTTAAAAACCAAAACCATCTACTGATCTAAACTGTTTAACCCAGGGGTGTCAAACATGCGGCCCAGGGGCCAAAACCAGCCCGCCAGTGGGTCCAGTCCGGCCCACAGGATGAATTAGTGAAACACAAAAATTACACTGAAGATATTAACAATCAAGGATGTCCAAATAATTTTAGGTCAATTCCATCTAAAGTGCGTCAGACCAGTTAAATACTATAATAATAACCTATAAATAATGAAAATCACACATTTTTCTCTTTGTTTTAGTGTAAAAAAAAGTAAAATTGCACAAAAATGTTAACAATTACAAACTAGCCTTTAACAAAAAATGTGAAAAACCTGAACAAATATGAACAACCTGAAATGTCTTAAGAGAATTTAGAGTAATTGTACCAATATTCTGTCTGTTATTAAATGTTTGGTGTATTTGTCGATCCACTGTGATCTGTAAGTTCTAATGAACATGTGAAAATGAGAAGCTGAGGCCAAATAATGGCATAAATTGTTAAAATTGCACTTTTTTTCTTGATAAATTTCATTTTGGTCATGGTTGTTCATGTTTTTCCACATTTTTTTAAAGGATGTAAAAAATTTGATGATATAATTTTACTTTTTTCACTCTAAAATATAGAAATTAGACATACAAATTTTGGAATTGATATTATTTTTGTATTATTATGTTATTATTTAAATCATCCGGCCCACTGCAGTTCATATTGAGTTGTATGTGGAACTGAACTAACATGAGTTGGACAGCCCTGCTTTAGTACCTATTGATCCATTAATTCTATCAATACATGTGAATAATTGGTGTAAAATACAGTTCTTCATCTTTTCATGGTCATCAGATATGACCCACTGGGACGTTTAGAGGCTCTGTAGTTACCGTGGAAACACCATCATCTTCTCCAACATTGATTCACCAGTCAAACCCATGGAGTTGGATCAGTGACAGTGGATGGACACACTGGGTTTATGTTCAGATAATGAGAGATTGGACTGAAAATAGTCACTTTTCCTTCAGTTTCTGTATTTTTGACATAATAACCCTCAACTTTAAACTGAGCTTTAATAAACATCTATATGATCAGTAGGGATGGGAATCGTTAAGAATTTAATGATTCCGATTCCATTATCGATATCACTTATCGATCCGATTCCTTATCGATTCTCATTGGGTGAGGGAATAAAAGAGTACAAACAGGTGTGTTTGCATTAACTGTCTTTTATATTTCCATCTGCACAGAAAATAGAACATATACAATATGAACTAATAATAAGAACAGATGACGACGGGCCCGGTTCGGGGGGGGGGGGGGGGGCAGTGAAAGTGAAACTACAGACTCTTTACTAATTCCTCTATTGCTGCATTTGTACTATATGGAACCGGTTCAACTCGGCTCGTCTCCCATTGTTGGTCACCTCATTTCCTTTCCCTTCTTACCTTCAGAAACTTGTATTTGAGGAGTTACGACGTTTGTTGCCCACACCAGAACCAGAACCGGCCTGGTGTTCACTCTGCCGCTACATTCACAAGCACCGCTAAGAAGAGAATCAAATATGTGACATTCCTGTAAATGAGTCACATGCTGTGGACAAATGTTTGAACAGACTGGAGGGATTCCACCTTTAGAAGACATGGAAGCTTTGACAGTGTTCCAGTGGACCTGGTGTGGTCTGTTTAGACCTGGTCTAGTCTGTTTAGACCTGGTGTGGTCTGTTTAGACCTGGTGTGGTCTGTTTAGACCTGGTGTGGTCTGTTTAGACCTGGTGTGGTCTGTTTGGACCTGGTGTGGTCTGTTTAGACCTGGTGTGGTCTGTTTGGACCTGGTGTGGTCTGTTTAGACCTGGTCTGGTCTGTTTGGACCTGGTGTGGTCTGTTTAGACCTGGTGTGGTCTGTTTGGACCTGGTGTGGTCTGTTTAGACCTGGTGTGGTCTGTTTGGACCTGGTGTGGTCTGTTTAGACCTGGTGTGGTCTGTTTGGACCTGGTGTGGTCTGTTTAGACCTGGTGTGGTCTGTTTGGACCTGGTGTGGTCTGTTTGGACCTGGTGTGGTCTGTTTAGACCTGGTGTGGTCTGTTTAGACCTGGTCTGGTCTGTTTGGACCTGGTGTGGTCTGTTTAGACCTGGTGTGGTCTGTTTGGACCTGGTCTGGTCTGTTTGGACCTGGTCTGGTCTGTGTGGACCGGTTCTGCCTCAACCCCATGTTGTCTTCGTTCTGACCAAAACAATGCAGCGTACGTGTGACGTCATTGCGCATACACAACAAAGGCGGAATCGATAAGCAGGATCGTTAAGCAGGAAGGCAAACGATTCCAAGGAATTGAGCTACTGGGAACCGGTTCTAAAAAAGAACCGGTTCTCGATTCCCATCCCTAATGATCAGTGACTTAAATTTAGGAAAATACCTGATATTTAGTGAAAAATGCAAAACACAGATAATAATAATATTAGAATAAATGGTGATAAATCATTTCCGAAAGGTTAAAAATATAGAGAAAAAAAAGTCCTTTGTGGACCCCCTCAGAGTCGTACTGGGTCTGTCTGGGTTACCAGTGACACCATTAACTGTCGAAGCTGCAGTGTAAACATGCTGGTCGGTTCCTCGGTGTCGGTCTGCGTGCCGGTCGGCCTCCGTCCCTGATCTGTGCAGCTCGAGCAGATCGCAGCTAAGTGACGGCGATCGGGTTTCCCTGCGCTCTGATGGCCGTTTACAGGGGAGACGGTGCGGAACAGCCCTTTGACAATGCAGAGTGAATCCTCCTGCTCTGTTCGCCAGCATTCCCCGCATTTTCTACCACGGTTCGCAACGAGAAGAAAGACACCAAGGAAAGAAGGAAAGAATGATGGACGTCTGCTGACAACGGCCGCAAGGAAAGAGACGGTGACTCATGAGGAGGAGCAGGAGGAGACGATTCAGGAGCATTTACCCCAGAGCGAACCACTGAAGCATTTAGCACACACGTCAAGTACTGAAACACTGAAGTAATGAAGTAATGAAGTACTGAAGTAATGAAGTACTGAAGTACTGAAGTAATGAAGTACTGAAGCACTGAAGTACTGAAGTACTGAAGTAATGAAGTAATGAAGTAATGAAGTACTGAAGTACTGAAGTAATGAAGTACTGAAGTACTGAAGTAATGAAGTACTGAAGCACTGAAGCACTGAAGTAATGAAGTAATGAAGTACTGAAGTACTGAAGTAATGAAGTACTGAAGTACTGAAGTAATGAAGTACTGAAGTAATGAAGTACTGAAGCACTGAAGTACTGAAGTACTGAAGTAATGAAGTACTGAAGTACTGAAGTACTGAAGTAATGAAGTACTGAAGTAATGAAGTACTGAAGTACTGAAGTAATGAAGTACTGAAGCACTGAAGTACTGAAGTAATGAAGTACTGAAGTACTGAAGCACTGAAGTACTGAAGTAATGAAGTACTGAAGTAATGAAGTACTGAAGTACTGAAGCACTGAAGTACTGAAGTACTGAAGTAATGAAGTAATGAAGTAATAAAGTAATGAAGGACTGAAGTACTGAAGTACTGAAGTACTGAAGCACTAAAGTACTGAAGTACTGAAGCACTGAAGTACTGAAGTAATAAAGTAATGAAGGACTGAAGTACTGAAGTAATGAAGGACTGAAGTACTGAAGGACTGAAGTAATGAAGGACTGAAGTACTGAAGTACTGAAGGACTGAAGCACTGAAGTACTGAAGTAATAAAGTAATGAAGGACTGAAGTACTGAAGTACTGAAGCACTAAAGTACTGAAGTACTGAAGCACTGAAGTACTGAAGTAATAAAGTAATGAAGGACGGAAGCACTGAAGTAATGAAGGACTGAAGTACTGAAGGACTGATGTACTGAAGTACTGAAGCACTGAAGTACTCAAGTACTGAAGGACTGAAGTACTCAAGTACTCAAGTACTGAAGTACAGTCCACTGGGTTTAAGAGACATACAGTATGTGGACAAAAGTATGAGGACATGGTGGATTCAGGTGCTTCTTCTCTAACAGGGTCTGGGATACAGAACAATAATGACTAATGTCAGAACAGAGTTTAACATTATGGGATGAATATCATTGCATTGGTTAGTTTGGTTTGAATTGTTTTCTTTGCTTCTATTCAAACCTATTAAAAACTATATGGACATAAATATTGGGACACATCATGTGAACAGCTGTAAGATGTCCTATTTATGACGATTTGAGAAAAAAAACATCAATATTTCCTGAAAGTTTAATGGTAGATTTTTCTTCCTCAGTGAGATGTGAAGAAAGTAGATGGTTAGATGTGGTGGAAAATTATTATTTACAGTCAGAGCAGGAAAAATATTTTAGATATCTGGAGGTAGAACATTTAAAATCATAGTCATGAAGTTTGCCTTGATGCCTTCAGGCCGGCGCTGTCACGTTCCTCAGAGGAGAACCAACAGATATTCTAAATCTTTTATTCCTTCAGCTATCACACGTCTGAACTCTGACAGAAGCCATTTTAGTCATTTTGTATGAGTTTTTCATTGTAGTTGTTTTTTTTTTTAATATTAGAGAAAAAAATAGAGAGAGAAAAAAAAATTACGAATTCAGAAAAACAAGCCTGTTTTCAGCTTTGTGAAAATATATTTCCTGCAAATTCAATAGTTTTCAAAAATCTATCTATCTATCTATCTATCTATCTATCTATCTATCTATCTATCTATCTATCTATCTATCTATCTATCTATCTATCTATCTATCTATCTATCTATCTATCTATCTATCTATCTATCTATCTATCTATCTATCTATCCATCCATCCATCCATCCCTCATCCCATCATCCATCCATCCATCCGTCCGTCTGTATTGTAGTAAAAGTACAGGTTTTCCTCTGGGCTGTAGTAGAACAGTGTATTTAATGGTGTCCATGTTGGAAGGTCATTATAGAGGAGAACTGCCCCCAGGTCAGGGACACTCAGAGTCTTATTTCAGTTCTAAACGTCAGACGACATCACACACGCTTTAGAGCCGTGCTTACATCAACAAACGCAGTGACAGGCAGCATTAAAATACCGTTCAAACTGTTACCGCCACGCACAAACCAAATGTGAGTGGGTTTGAACACGGAGTGGAAACACAGCTGTGGTTCTTCTAAACTGTGGACCCACTGCCAGAACTGTCAGCTGGGACCAAAAAGAAGTCCTGGTGGTGGTCAACACACACTGACTGGTTTTTATGGAGGTTTTCTTACCTCCCACCTGCTTCATATGTGTGCATGTGGAAACTGCAGCCGTGGACAGTTCACCACACAGCAGAACACATCAGTTAGTTTATGGGTCCAAGTCCAGTTTCGTGGATAACATAGTTTTACTCTGACCACCACTGCTGGATCTCCTTGGTGTTTTGTCGATAACTTGGACAGATGTGGTTGGATTTCTTCTCCCTTTATAGCCAACATGTCGGACCGCTAGTGGAAGAACCCTGTGGGTTTCAGCTTCCTTCTGTCTATTATAAGTCATCCACATGAGGGCGCTTTAGTTGAAAACCTGTTGTTAGCTTACCGGCCGATAGGCTGGAAGCTATTGTCATCATGTGGCATCTGGCAGCGTCTGTCGTTGTAGTCTGTCATCGTTGTCATCATCTGTCATCGTCTGTCGTCATCTGTCATCATCTCTCATTGTCTGGCGTCGTTGTCGTCTGTCGTCATCTGTCGTCATCTGTCATTGTCTGTCGTCGTTGTCGTCTGTCGTCATCTGTCGTCATCTGTCGTCATCTGTCATTGTCTGTCGTCGTTGTCGTCTGTTGTCATCTGTCGTCATCTGCGGTTGTCTGTCGTCGTTGTCGTCTGTCGTCATCTGTCGTCATCTGTCATTGTCTGTCGTCGTTGTCGTCTGTCGTCATCTGTCGTCATCTGTCGTCATCTGTCATTGTCTGTCGTCGTTGTCGTCTGTTGTCATCTGTCGTCATCTGCGGTTGTCTGTCGTCGTTGTCGTCTGTTGTCATCTGTCGTCATCTGCGGTTGTCTGTCGTCGTTGTCGTCTGTTGTCATCTGTGGTCATCTGTGGTCATCTGTTGTCGTCTGTCGTCATCTGTCGTCATCTGTCATTGTCTGTCGTCGTTGTTGTCTGTTGTCATCTGCGGTCATCTGTCATCTGTCGTCATCTGTCATTGTCTGTCGCCGTTGTCGTCTGTTGTCATCTGTCGTCATCTGCGGTTGTCTGTCGTCGTTGTCATCTGTCGTCATCTGTCATTGTCTGTCGTCGTTGTCGTCTGTTGTCATCTGTGGTCATCTGTCGTCATCTGTTGTCGTCTGTCGTCATCTGTCGTCATCTGTCATTGTCTGTCGTCGTTGTTGTCTGTTGTCATCTGCGGTTGTCTGTCGTCATTGTCGTCTGTCGTCATCTGTCATCATCTGTCATTGTCTGTCGTTGTTGTTGTCTGTTGTCATCTGTGGTCATCTGTCGTCGTTGTCGTCTGTCGTCATCTGTCATCATCTGTCATCATCTGTCATTGTCTGTCGTCGTTGTCGTCTGTTGTCATCTGTCATCATCTGTCATTGTCTGTCGTCATTGTCGTCTGTCGTCATCTGTCATCATCTGCCATTGTCTGTCGTCGTTGTCGTCTGTTGTCATCTGTCATTGTCTGTCGTCATTGTCGTCTGTCGTCATCTGTCATTGTCTGTCGTCGTTGTCGTCTGTCGTCATCTGTCATTGTCTGTCGTCGTTGTCGTCTGTCGTCAGCTGTGGTCGTCTGTCGTCCGTTACAAAACTTTCAATCGTCTTCTTCTCCAAAACTACAATTCCGATTGACTTCAAACTTGGTATACAGCTTCTTTATGATGATGTCAACAAAAGTTAGTGAAATTATTTGGATCCGGATCTGATTCTGGATTTGCTGCGACTTTGACAAATTTCCCCATTATAACAGATAGGAAGTGGATTGACCCAATAAATCAGTATCAATGATATCGAGTGTGAATTTGAATTTTTTACAGATCTGATGGAATATGAGCAAAACATGGACTATTTCTGTAACAGAATAAATACACAGAACTGGGGGAGAATAAATGGATCTGGATGCATTTCCCAAAGCTTTAAATTTGGCCGATAAGCTACAGGGCCATTGGTCCGACTTTTTTTTACATAAATCCAGCAATGATAGGTTGATTGAGAACAAATTTGGTTCCTATTGATCGTCTTAAAATGTCCATGTTCTGGTTAACATCCAGAGTTTAAATGGCAGAGTTTTTCAACCTTCGATTCTATTCGATTCGATTCTATTCTATTCTACATAATTACCTCTATTGTGATCACTTTGCTTTGTTTGTTTGTTTGTTTGTTTGTTTGTTTGTTTGTTTGTTTGTTAGCAAGATAAGTCAAAAAGTTATGGACGGATTTTCATGAAATTTTCAGGAAATGTTGATACTGGCACAAGGAAGAAATGATTACATTTTGGTGGTGATGGGGGGGGGGGGGGGGGGGGGGGGTCTGTCTTGGCAGAGGTCTGCGCTCTCCGAGTGCTTTTCTTGTTTACTTTAGGATAAGGAAGTATCAGTTCCTGTGTAAATGTGTACCTGAGTCGGCCTTAGCTGAAGCAGAACCCCTGGTGGTTCTGGTGGTCCTAGTGGTCTTGGTGGTTCTGGTGGTTCTGGTGGTCCTGGTAGTTGTGGTGGTCCTGGTGGTCTTGGTAGTTCTGGTGGTCCTGGTGGTCTTGGTGGTTCTGGTGGTCTTGGTGGTCCTGGTAGTCGTGGTGGTCCTGGTGGTCTTGGTGGTTCTGGTGGTCTTGGTGGTTCTGGTGGTCCTGGTAGTCGTGGTGGTCCTGGTGGTCCTGGTGGTCTTGGTAGTTCTGGTGGTCCTGGTGGTCTTGGTGGTTCTGGTGGTCCTGGTGGTTCTGGTGGTCCTGGTGGTTCTGGTGGTCTTGGTGGTTCTGGTGGTCCTGGTGGTCTTGGTGGTTCTGGTGGTCCTGGTGGTCTTGGTAGTTCTGGTAGTCCTGGTGGTCTTGGTGGTCCTGGTGGTCCTGGTGGTCTTGGTAGTTCTGGTGGTCCTGGTGGTCTTGGTGGTTCTGGTGGTCCTGGTGGTTCTGGTGGTCCTGGTAGTCGTGGTGGTCCTGGTGGTCTTGGTAGTTCTGGTGGTCCTGGTGGTCTTGGTGGTCCTGGTGGTCCTGGTGGTCTTGGTGGTTCTGGTGGTCCTGGTGGTTCTGGTGGTCCTGGTAGTCGTGGTGGTCCTGGTGGTCTTGGTAGTTCTGGTGGTCCTGGTGGTTCTGGTGGTCCTGGTAGTCGTGGTGGTCCTGGTGGTTCTGGTGGTCTTGGTGGTTCTGGTGGTCCTGGTAGTCGTGGTGGTCCTGGTGGTCTTGGTGGTTCTGGTGGTCTTGGTGGTTCTGGTGGTCCTGGTAGTCGTGGTGGTCCTGGTGGTCCTGGTGGTCTTGGTAGTTCTGGTGGTCCTGGTGGTCTTGGTGGTTCTGGTGGTCCTGGTGGTTCTGGTGGTCCTGGTGGTTCTGGTGGTCTTGGTGGTTCTGGTGGTCCTGGTGGTCTTGGTGGTTCTGGTGGTCCTGGTGGTCTTGGTAGTTCTGGTAGTCCTGGTGGTCTTGGTGGTCCTGGTGGTCCTGGTGGTCTTGGTAGTTCTGGTGGTCCTGGTGGTCTTGGTGATTCTGGTGGTCCTGGTGGTTCTGGTGGTCCTGGTAGTCGTGGTGGTCCTGGTGGTCTTGGTAGTTCTGGTGGTCCTGGTGGTCTTGGTGGTCCTGGTGGTCCTGGATCCTCCTGACTGCAGATGAATCAGATGTATTGGTTAAACCACAGCTCAGCTCTGAGACCGACAGAAGCCTGTAATGAAAGGAGTCAGTTCCAGACCCAGGGATCAGACTGGGGGTCAGGGAGCCAACGGCGCTGTCGTCTGCAGGAAAATGTAGGAATAAGAGTCAAGGCCGGTGGGTTTTCCTTTACGGTGCAGGACCAGTCTCTGAGGGCACAGGAACAAGAATAGTTTTTTCACACTTTGTACAAATACACAATCCATCCAGCTGTCTCACTAGTATTATAACCCCATATTTATCAAAACTTCTGACATTTTTTGCTGTTAATTGTTTTTGTCATTTACAGTTTGCCTGTGGAGACCCTGGACCTCAAACAGACCCCCCCCATAAACATGTTACTAACTCAGGGGTGTCAAACATACGGCCCACCGAATGCTCCAGTCAGACCCATGGGATGAATTTCCAAAGTGCAAAAATTCCACAGATGACATTAACAGTCAACGGTGTCCAGTGGTGGAATGTAACAGAGTAAAAGTACTTCATTACTGTACTTAAGTACATTTATGGAGGGGTACTTTTTACTTTTACTTCACTATATTTTAGAGCAGGTACAGTATCTGTACTTTATACTCCACTACTTTTTGAACTGTATTTGCGTTACACACTACACTGCAAAAAATCACAATCTTATCAAGTGTATTTGTCTCATTTCTCGTCCAAATATCTGATCAGACTTAAAATCAGACAGAATCACCTAAAGAGGAACTGTCCAATGAGATAGAAGAACTGTTTTATAGACAATAGAGCTGGAAAATCTGATTTCAAGGAATCTGACTAAGATAGTTTTCACTTGTTCCATTGGCAGATTTTTTTTGGCTTAATTCAAGATTTATTTATTTATTTATTTATTTTTTTGCTTTATTCTTGCTTAATAATTGTTTGGATAATTTTTTGGGCTGTTCTCTTTTTTTCTTATAGTGGATTTTTTTTTCTTACAGTAGATAATTTTTTGGGCTGTTCTCTTTTTTTTCTTATAGTAGATTTTTTTGGGCTGTTCTCTTTTTTTCTTATAGTGGATTTTTTTTTTCTTACAGTAGATAATTTTTTGGGCTGTTCTCTTTTTTTTCTTATAGTAGATTTTTTTGGGCTGTTCTCTTTTTTTCTTATAGTGGATTTTTTTTTTTCTTACAGTAGATAATTTTTTGGGCTGTTCTCTTTTTTTTCTTATAGTAGATTTTTTTGGGCTGTTCTCTTTTTTTCTTATAGTGGATAATTTTTGGGGCTGTTCTTTTTTTTTTTTATAGTGGATAATTTTTTGGGCTGTTCTCTTCTTTCTTCTTATAGTGGATTTTTTTTTTTTTTGGCTGTTCTCTTCTTTCTTCTTATAGTGAATTTTTGGGGGGCTGTTCTCCTTTTTTCTTATAGTGGATTTTTTGGGCCGTTCTCTTTTTTTTTTCTTATAGTAGATCATTTTTTGGGCTGTTCTCTTCTTTTTTCGTATAGTGAATTTTTTTGGGGCTGTTCTCCTTTTTTCTTATGGTGGATTTTTTTGGACTGTTCTCTTCTTTTTTCTTGTAGTGGATTTTTTGGACTGTTCTCTTTTTTTATAGTGGATTTTTTTGGACCGTTCTCTTTTTTTATAGTGGATTTTTTGGGGGGCTGTTCTCTTTTTTTTCTTATAGTGGATAATTTTTGGGGCTGTTCTCTTTTTTTTCTTATAGTGGATAATTTTTGGGGCTGTTCTCTTTGTTTTCTTATAGTGGATAATTTTTGGGGCTGTTCTCTTTTTTTTTCTTATAGTGGATAATTTTTGGGGCTGTTCTCATTTTTTTCTTATAGTGGATAATTTCTGGGGCTGTTGCACCTCTGGGCCACCTCAGGTAATATATAATAATAATGAATATATCTGTAAATCAACACCATATTTACGTTCGTCACTATGTTTGTGGAATGACTTGTCGTGTCATCTCGCGATAATAAATAAACAAATCTTTACATTTGTGATTTAATGGAAAAACCGACATTACGAACTTCTGTTTTTTCGACATTTAGTAAATATCGGTAAAGTTTTGCGCAGATGTCCGATGGAAGAGAAACCACTGTTCTATGTGAGTGTGTGTGAGCAGATTCAACACCAGTCAGATTAAGTATCAGCTCCTTCAAACGTCAACAGCTCAGCCTGGACTGTGGAAAACCAGGAGGTAACACTAAACAAACAGATTTACCTGGACAGGTAACATGAGAGCTGACCCCTCCCCCTTTAACCTCCCACCTCCTCATTTCCTGTCGGCGCGGTGCAGGCTTTAGTCCCAGTCTGGGCCTCAGGCTGTGTGTGTTCTTAATGGAGGACCGAAGAAAAGGCGGAGGTGGTGTGGTGGTGGTGGGGGGGGGGGGTGAAGAGTGATTGGTGAGGTGTGAAGACGAGCAGAGCTGGTGGACAGGTGATCTATGGCCACGGAGAGGAGAGGAAGAAAAGCAGTGAAAAAGGAGTTTACAGGGATTTGGACTCTTTTGTCTGAAGTATTGAAGACTTCAACAGGAGCTGAAAGCTGACAGATCAGAGGGTGACCACGTCAGAACCTGCAGATCCACCCACCTGCACGGAATGTTTGAGCAAGGCATTAATCTGGGACGACATTAAAGCTGCACCCACACCTTCAGTATAAACATACAGGGGTTGGACAAAATAATGGAAACACCTTAAAAAATCAACAAAATATAATTTAATATGGTGTAGGTCCGCCTTTTGCGGCAATTACAGCCTCAATTCTCTGAGGTATTGATTCATACAACTTGTGAATTGTTTCCAAAGGAATTTTCAGCCATTCTTCAGTTAGAATACCCTCCAACTCTTTTAGAGACGATGGCGGTGGAAATCGACGTCTTACTTGAATCTCTAAAACTGACCATAAATGCTCAATAATGTTGAGGTCTGGGGACTGTGCCGGCCATACGAGATGCTCAGCTTCATTAGAATGTTCCTCATGCCATTCTTTAACAGTTCTAGCTGTATGGATTGGGGCATTATCATCTTGAGGTGAAGGTGTTTCCATTATTTTGTCCAACCCCTGTATGTAACCCACAGTCACTGCAGATGCATTATTTTTTATTTATCCAACAAAACTACTTCCTGTTGTTGGAACATTGTGCAGTTTACAGCTGACCAAACTGCATTTTTTACATTTATTAATAGGATTAATGGTTATAGAACATTTTAGATCAGTAGATAAATCAGTAGATACGTTTATATTCTTTTTTTTTTTTTTTTTTTGCATTTTTACAGCATTAAAAGTGTCCATGTGTGGAGCAGTAGGAACATAACACTACATTCAACTCAGTGTCGGCTGTTCGTCTTTCAGACAGGGGAAGCTCATTGTCAATTTACAAAAAAAAAGTCAAGTTATTTAAACATAAATTCCCTCCGTTCCTTTTTAAGAAAATGCTCAGTGACCTTATTGTTCCAACTAAACAAGAAAACGTTGAAATTATGTTAAATTGAAACAAGGAAGTCCAATGAGTGTGTTTTCTTTACAGTGTAAGAAATGAACAGTTCATTTGGTTTCTGTGATTTCCCAGCAGAATGTGTGACGTATTAAACTGAACTGTGTCAGTGAAGGAGCAGATCTGAAAACAGCTGTCAGTCAAACAGGATTCAGCCTTTGGACTGATCCTCCAATCAGCACATGGAAGCTCAGTGTCCGGCCCGGCCGAGCTCCGCCCACAGCTGCATTCACCCCCAGAGACGCCGAGTGTCCGTGGGCGGGACAACATGGTGGCATTTATCCAATCAGTGTCCAGTTTTGAGGCGATGAATAAGGCAGTTCCACTCAGTCCCATTGAAGTGCATGGACGCTGAGCATCTACAGACAAATGCACTGAGCAGAGATGGAGGAGAAAACACAGACACGAATGGAGAAGTGAACAACATCCAGTCTGATGGTTTAGGATAAAACTGATTCTGAACGAACTTGTCTGTGAGATGAACGAGTTCCAACACATTTGGAGTCAATGAAATGTCAACACAACTGAACAGATTTGAGCATTTAATTTGAGTCATTTTAGGGGAAGTTGAGCTTCCACTGCAGTCCGACAGAAATCACCTGATTCAACTCTATTTTGGGCTTTTTTGTTTTGTACTTTTCTCTCATTTGTCGACAATATAAATTCTACTTCCTGTTATTGGAATATTTTGCATCTACTTTTATCATTTTCCAGCTTACCAAACTGCATTTATACCTGAATTATTCACATGTATTGATAGAATTAATGGTTATAGAACATTTTAGATCAGTAGATAAATCAGTAGATACATTTATGCATATTTTTTACATTTTATTTTATCATTATTATTTTTTTTTTTTTACAATATTTTGGGGTTGGTCTGTACTTTTCTCTCATTTGTCTACAATATAAATTCTACTTTCTGTTATTGGAATGTTTTGCAGCTTTTTTTTTTATTTTTTATACATTTTACAGCTTACCAAACTGCATTCATACCTGAATTATTCACATGTATTGGATTAGGATAGGATTACTGGTCATAGAACATTTTAGATCAGTAGCTGCTTGTTGTTCCCAGTTTAAGTCTTAGTAACTATAGCATGTTATTACATTTGTATTCATTTTTGGGTATTTTTATAGCATTAAACATGTCTTTATGTGTGGAGTACTGAGAACAGAATAATAAATTCAACTAAATTCTGGGCTTTTTTTTGTACTTTTCTCTCATTTGTCTACAATATAAATTCTACGTCCTGTTATTGGAATATTTTGCATCTACTTTTACCATTTTCCAGCTCATCAAACTGCATTTACAGCTGAATTATTGAGAGAATTACTGGTTATTTTAGATCAGTAGATGCTTTCGTTCAGGCTAAAATGTCATATTCTGTGTAAATCACATGTGAACAGACTTGAATACATCCCATAATGCTGCGGTGGCCGTCTCCTGAAGGCTGAGGCCTGGGGTCTCGGGCCCCGGGTCTCGGTGTGTGGACTGTGGGAGAACAGGTGGGCATAGTTTCTGTCACACTGAGGGAGATTGATGGAGCGAGTTCGAGCGTATTCTCTTACAGTAATGGCAGAGACGGAGACAGCTGGACGCAGGACACTGGACGCTGTGTGTGTGTGTGTGTGTGTGTGTGTGTGTGTGCATATTTGGACAGTGCTGTTCACTGTATGTACGCGTCTATATGGACATGCATTGTTTTCTTTACGTCTCCTAAAACAACAGAAGACAGGAGGACGATAGGAGACGGCAGAGCTACAGAACGACTGAAATACAACATGTGGACAAAAGTAATGGGACACGTTGAATTCAGGTGTTTCTTTTCTAACAGGGGTCTGGAATACAAAACAATAATGACTAATGTTATAATATAGTTTAATATTATGGGATAAATATCATTACATTAGTTAGTTTGGGTTAAATCTTTGTTTCCAAAGTGCCTCAGAGATGGTTTTGACTTAATTTCTCTCAACATTGATTTTTTTGGGTTTTTTTTTTAAACTATGACTATGATTTTAATTGTTCTTCCGCTAAATTTCTCAAATATTTTTCATGCTCTGACTGTAAATAATAATGTCCTAACACAACAAAATATTGGTTTGTTTGTAAAATCAATATTTTTACTTTTTCCAGTGCTGAGACCTAATAACATATGTGGACAAAAGTATGTGGACACGTTGAATTCAGGTGTTTCTTTTCTAACAGGGGTCTGGAATACAAAGCAATAATGATTAATGTTATAATATAGTTTAATATTATGGGATAAATATCATTACATTAGTTAGTTTGGGTTAAATATTTGTTTCCAAAGTGCCTCAGAGATGGCTTTGACTTAATTTCTCTCAACATTGATTTTTTTTGTTTGTTTGTTTGTTTTAATCCATGTCTATGATTTTAAATGTTCTTCCTCTAAATTTCTAAATTATTTTTCATGCTCTGACAGTAAATAATAATGTCCTAACACAACAAAATATTGATTAGTTTGTCAAATCATTTATTTTTACTTTTTCCAGTGCTGAGACCTAATAACATATGTGGACAAAAGTATGTGGACACATTACAAAACAATAATGACTAATGTCAGAATATAGATTTATATTGGGATGAATATCATTACATTGGTTAGTTTGGGTTAAATCTTTGTTTCCAAAATGCCTCAGAGATGGCTTTATGTGTGGGTGGGGTGGGGGTGGGGATTGGTGTGGTATTACTTTCCTCCCTTTTTTTTTTTTTTTTTTTTTAGTTTAAGATTTTTTTGTTTGTTTGTTTCTTTAAATTGGACATATGCTTGTACCTGTGCTGAGAGGATGTGTGTACTGAAAATGTGTCTGAATAAAAAATTATATTAAAAAAAAAGATGTTTTTTATTTCATGTTTCTCAAAATTGATATTTTTTTTTATCCATGGCTATGATTTTAAATGTTCTCCCTCTAAATTTCTAAAATATTTTTCATGCTCTGACTGTAAATAATAATTTCCTAACACTAATAATTTCCTTCTTCCAGTGCTGAGACCTAATAACATATGTGGACAAAAGTATGTGGACACGTTGAATTCAGGTGTTTCTTTTTTAACAGGGGTCTGGGATGCAAAACAATAATGACTAATGTTATAATTCAGTTTTATATTGGGATAAATATCATTAAATTGGTTAGTTTGGGTTAAATGTTTAGACATCCAGGGGCAACACAGGCAAACTGAAAATGACAAAAACAATGATGTGTCCCAATATTTATTACTATTTTGTGTCAATAGGTAATTTTAAATTTGAGCAGACTAAAATTACATGTGGAGTCCCCCAAGGCTCCATCCTGGGGCCCCTTCTGTTCAACATCTACATGCTTCCACTTGCTCAGATCATAGAAAAAAACAAAATAGATTGTCATAACTATGCAGATGACACACAGCTCTACATTTCAGTGTCCCCAGGTGACCATAGCCTCATACAAGCACTGGGTAAATGCATGGAGCAGATATCTGACTGGATGGGCCATCATGTCCTTCAGTTAAACAGAAAAAACTGAGGTAGTGGTTTTTGGACCCAAGGAGGACCGTCTTAAAATCGGCATGCAGCTCCAGTCACTTCAGTTCAAAACCTCAGACCAGGCCAGGAATCTGGGTGTTGTCATGGATTCAGACCTGAATTTTAAAAACCACATACAAACAATTACAAAGTCAGTTTACTATCACCTCCAGAATATTTCTAGGATTAAAGGACTGATGTCGCAGCAGGACCTGGAAAAACTGGTCCATGCATTTATCTTTAGTTGAGTTGAAACTGGAACAGGATCTGCTCTGGTCCGCCTAAAAAGTCTATCAGACGACTGCAGCTGATCCAGAATACTGCTGCTCCAGTCCTCACTAAGACCAAGAGAGTGGACCACATCAGTCCACTTCTGATAAATAAATAAATAAATAAACTAGAAGCACTCGGAGAGCGCAGACCTCCGCCAAGGCTGATCAGTGGCCCCCCCCTGTGGGCCCCCCCCCACGCCAAGGAGGTTATGTTTTTGCCAGGGTTTGTTTGTCTGTTTGTTTGTCTGTCCGTTAGTGTGCAACATAACTCAAAAAGTTATGGACAGATTTTGATGACATTTTCAGGGTTTGTTGGAAATGGGCCCCCCCGTGGGCCCCCCCACCCCCGATCACCACCAAAATTTAATCATTTCTTCCTTATCCCATTTCCAACAAACCCTGAAAATTTCATCCAAATCTGTCCATAACTTTTTGAGTTATGTTGCACACTAACGGACAGACAAACAAACAAACCCTGGCAAAAACATAACCTCCTTGGCGGAGTTAATAAATAAATGCCTGCTTCTATGAAACTGGTCCCTGAAAACAAGACATGGGGGCTAAAAATTCAAACCAGATGTAGACTAATGTTATGAAGTTATGAAATGTTATATAATAACAACAACAACAACAACAACAACAATAGTAATAATAATAATAATAATAATAATAATAATAATAATAATAATAATAATTATTATTATTATTATTATTATTATTATTATTATTATTATTATTATTATAAAGGGAGAAAAGTAGTACCCCTCCACCCCCACCCATAAAAACCATCTCTCAGGCATTTTGGAAACAATGATTTAACCCAAACCTGTTCGAAAAGAAACACCTGAATTCAACGTGTCCACATACTTTTGTCTACATTTGAAGACGACGCTTCTCTAACATTTATCATGAAACTCTACCTCCGTCTTCCTCCTCCATGTGTCCTTTTGTGTTTGTGTTTGTATTGTGCAGTAAATGTATGACCTCCTATTCACAGGAAACACATGGATGCTGTTGAACGTTCCTTCTGTTGGGTAGAATAATGTGGAACCTGATGACTTTGGTGACCTCTGGGGTATCTGAGCGGAACTGCAGCATTACGTTAACTTACACCAGTACGAGTATTCATGTCCTTGGATGAGTTTAAGTACAAATACTGCACTGTGAATACTTATATTATCATTATTGTCAGAAAAATGGACTGAAATCGTGAAAAGTAAAGTGGCCCGTGTCATGTTTTATTATTACATGTCATCAGTTTCCTAAAATAATTGTCGTTTTGACAAAAATGAGTAGTTTCTTTTTCTCTAAATCATCAAATACTAAAAAATTTCTGCTTGTATTTTCTGTCTCTTGAAAAAATCTGAAAAAAATAGACAGTTAGTGACCATTAAGTTTGTTTTTCTTAGCAATGAAAGGAGGCAGTTTTCAGTTTATATTTTGCACAAAATTTGCTGATAAAGATTTACTATTTTTAATATACTCAAGTTCAATATATGTTGTTTGTTGACAAAGTTTTGAAAATATTAACAGACACATTTTGCCTCATTTTTTTCAATCAAACATGCTGAAGCAGGAGTTGGGGGTACTTGGATAAAAAATATATATTTCAGGGGGTACTCCACTGTAAAAAGTTTGAGAACTGCTGATGTAAATGAATGAATTTGTGATATTGAACTTGCACATATTCTGTTGGATGTGTTTACATGATCAGACACTGTCGTGTACAGGTCATTTGCTGCTCCTCTTTTTAAGCAGACTTCTCTGTTTTTAATTCGTCTTTGTCACTTTTAGTTTTTGGTATTTCTGATATGTCCATCGTATGTTTCAAATGTTTTATTTGGTCTCGGGTATATCGTAAATGAGGTTGCGTCCTCAATATATCTCCGAGTTTAAATAAAGGTTATGAAATGAAATGAAACAGCACCACAGTGTTTCAGTTTCAGCGTCACAGTTTGTCATGTCTGATGGATTATGATTGTCTCTCTCAACTCACCGTATATTTTTTATTAGTATGTTTTTATTTATTTATTTTTTATCAATTACTAGAAATTTCAGGCGACCCCATTTGAATTCCAGGTGAGCCCACGTGGGGTCCCAACCCCAAGGTTGAAAAACACAGAAAACAGTAATGATATTTGTTATTATTGTGTGTGTCCATGGTGCAGGAGGTGGAGTGGGTCGTCCAGTAACCAAAGGGTTGGCGGTTCGAATCCCACTCTCTTCCCTCCAGTGTTGCTCAAACAGGTGTATGACTGTTTGGTGGTGGGAGGGGCTGTTTGGTGTGAACTGGCAGCTGTGGATACAAGCCAACGTTCTAATAGCTTTGGATTTTTCATTATAGTTCAGTTTTATTTAGTTTTAACTTTTTTTTTTCTCTAATTCAGTTCATTTTAATTACTTTTTAGAGCAGGTCTGCTAGTTACCCCAGGAGGTATTGTGATCGCTTTACTTTGTGTGTTTGTGTGCATGTGTGCATGTTGTTTGTTTGTTTGTTTGTTTGTTTGTTTGTTTGTTTGTTTGTTTGTCTGTTAGCAAGATAACTCAAAAAGTTATGGACGGATTTTCATGAAATTTTCAGGAAATGTTGATACTGGCACAAGGAAGAAATGATTAAATTTTTGGTGGTGATCAGGAGTGGGGGTGGGGTCCGTGGGGGGGTGGCACTGATTGGCCTTGGCGGAGGTCTGCGCTCTCCGAGTGCTTTTCTAGTTTTTATTACCTTGGCCAGGAGGTATTGTGATCACTTTGTTTTGTGTGTTTGTTTGTTTGTTAGCAACTTTAGGGGAAAACTCTTCCACCCATCTTTCCCAAATCTTCCCCACAGATAGGCCTCGGCCCTGGGACCAACCCATGAAATTCTGGGCCAAGTAGGCCAAAGGTCAAGGTCACAGCAAGGTCACAACATCTACAATTTTCCTATTGAGCAATTCATAAAAAATTCATAAAAAAAATTCAAAACGACTCTGATCAGCCTCCAATTTGATCCACCTGTAGCTTAGAACAATCTCTTGTATCTGGGACTAAATCGTCCACATCCACTGTGGAATGTGGACTCTGTGGACATTTACATTTAACACTGAAAATCCCATTTACCACATTTTTCATTAGAACTCAACTAATATTGATGTGAATTGAATCTAATTGGACAGACACATGACTGGTACCAAGCTTCAACTGTTTCTGCTGTATGGAACAACCTGGAAACTGTTGAATTTAAACAGAAATCATCGATCCACACATGCAGACTGTTCAGGGTGCTTGGCGGAGGTTTGTGTTCTCTGAACACTTATTATTATTACACTGGGTTACAAAAAAATGTTTTTTTGCAAGTTGTCTAGGTTTTTTCAGCTGAATTCGGACCATTTTGCACCGCTAAATCCAAAAACGACATCTGTTTTTCTCAATCAGGTCAGGGTTTTTATGCTAATTTGATTTTGAAAGATTTGATCTTCTCACAAAATTGAGTACATTTTTGTGACTTTATCAGTTGATTTTTTATATAGTTCTCACCCAAAATAGGTTTTAAGAGAAAAAAAAATCATTTTCTAACAGGATGTATTTTCTTATTTATTATGTATTCAGCGCAGATGTAGCAGAATACGTCAGGCTTATTTTTGCAAGATCTTCTAGTCGAAGCCATTTCATTCACCTGTAATATTAAAACAAAAATTAATCATAAATTGGCAAAAGTCAAATCTTCAGAACTCGTTTATTGCAAGAAATAGGAAAGAATTTTGTATCATATGATGTGAAAATGCCCATAAATGTAAGCAAAAATGTTCAAAAGCCAATATGTAGCATAGTTCAGAAAGTTGAGCTGATTGAGCAAAATGAATGTGATTTTTGGATTCAGCACCAAAATGATCCGAAATCAGCTCAAAAAACTGAAACAATACATTTGTTGTTGACCAGTGTTATTATTGTTTTGTGTCCCAGGCCCCCATTCGAACAGAAACACCTAAATTCAACACGTCCACATACTTTTGTCCACTTATGTATGCGTTACACAGTTTTTCTAAGAGGCCAACGATATTCATTTGTTTTACTTTTTCCGTGCAGACAAAGCTGCTGAGACGAACCAGTTGTGCGATGGGTTTGAAAGCACAGTTCCTCTGGGTTTTTCCCGTCCATGTGCGACAGTTGTAAAACCCACAGAGCGTACACATACCTGCAGTGTGTGTGGTTTCAGGGTGTGTGTTTAATCACACATGCCTCAAAAGCACAGTGTCGTACAATAGTCAAGTCAAGGGCAAGTCACTTAAGCAAAGCTTTAATTAAAGGAAAAATGTACTCGATTCAAGGAACAATGTTTTTTTCTGACAGTGTTGCACAGTTTCCTCAGTGGGTTCCAATGGAGCGTCCATCTGCCAGGACCTTCTGTCCAATCAGACGGTAATTGAAAACACACAAACACACACACATAACAGGACATTTTCATCCAGCCTTAAATGAGGTTTTTTTGTCCATAATACGAAGTGACCATGATCTGCTTCTAGGGCCTGATGCAGTCGTTCAGCTTTAGAAAAAAGACTGAAAGTGATTATGGAGGAAAGTGGGATTTAAGGTTTTATTAAATTACATGAAATACAGTCAGTGTTCGCAGGTTTTCTCTCATTATTATTATTATTATTATTATTATTATTATTATTATTATTATTATTATACATCGCATTTAGTCTATATTCTGTACAAACACTATGTGGACAAAAGTATGTGGACACGTTGAATTCAGGTGTCTCTTTTCTAACAGGGGTCTGGGATACAAAACAATAATGACTAATGGCATAATATAGATTTATACTGGGATATACTGGGTGAGGGTGGGGGATTGGTGTGGTATTACTTTCCTCCCTTTTTTTTTTTTTTTAGTTTAAGATTTTTTTGTTTGTTTGTTTCTTTAAATTGGACATATGCTTGTACCTGTGCTGAGAGGATGTGTGCACTAAAAATGTGTCTGAATAAAAAAATTATATTAAAAAAATATGTTTTTTATGTGTTCAGAGGTTTTCTGTTATTATTATTATTATTATTATTATTATTATTATTATTATTATTATTATTATTATTATTATTATTATTATTATAATACACCGCATTTAGTCTATATTCTGTACAAAAACTATGTGGACATGTTGGATTCAGGTGTTTCTTTTCTAACAGGGGTCTGGGATATAAAATAACAATGACTAATGACAGAATAGAGTTTTATATTATGGGATAAGTATCATTGCATTGGTTAGTTTGGGTTAAATCTTTGCTTCCGGAGATGGTTTTGACTTCGTTTCTCTCAACATTTTTTTTTTTATCCATGACTATGATTTTAAATGTTCTTCCTCTAAATTTCTAAAATATCTTTCATACTCTGACTGTAAATAAGAATTTTCTACCACAAGAAAATATTGATGTTTCCTTAAACTTTAAGGAAATATTGATGTTTATAAACTACATGGACAAAAGTATTGGGACACATCATGTCTACAGCTGTAAAATGTCCTGTTCATGAGGATTTGAGACATCCATCCATCCATCCATCCATCTGCCTCTCCATCCGTCTGTCCATCCATCCATCCATCCATCTGTCCATCCATCCATTTATCACCCATCCATCCGTTCGTCCATCCATCCATATCCATCTGTCCATCCATCCATCCATCCATCCGTCCATCCATCCATCCATCCATCCATCTGTCCATCCATCCATTTATCACCCATCCATCCGTTCGTCCATCCATCTGTCCATCCATCCATTTATCACCCATCCATCCGTTCGTCCATCCATCCATATCCATCTGTCCATCCATCCATCCATCCGTCCATCCATCCATCCATCTGTCCATCCATCCATTTATCACCCATCCATCCGTTCGTCCATCCATCCATATCCATCTGTCCATCCATCCGTCCATCCATCCATCCATCCATCCATTTATCACCCATCCATCCATCCATCCATCCATCCATCCATCCATCCATCCATCCTATCCATACTGGTTAAATCTATACATTGTTGAGGCAAAGTAGATACATTATCTTAAAATTTAAAGGTGCGGGAGACTTTCGTCACCAGTTTTTCATCAGATCTGTCCATCCTCAGTTTCATGAATCTGTCAGTCTGTCTGTCATTACTCACCTGAATCTCTTGCATTACAGTGAACAGTTTCTTAGTGCCATCCACCAGAAACAAACCACGTGTTTAGAATCAGAGCTGGGAGGTCACTTGGGCATCTTCAGAATTTTGTCGCAACATGCGTTGTGGGGAGCGGAGGTTCGCGCCTCCGCCTGGCAGTGTCAGTGGAACCATATGATTTTATATGGATGAAACAAACACGACATGGAAACAACTGAAATGCGGAAACAGCTGGAGGGAAGTGGAGCTCCTGCCGTTTCTGCTTCGTGTTTGTTGCAGCTGACGTTGCCAGGTGGCTGCGTGAACCTCCGCTTCCCACAATGCATGTCGCGACAAAATTCCAAAGATGCCCGAGTGACCTCCGGCCTCTGTTTGTAAACACATGGTTTGTTTCTGGTGGATGGTGCGAAGAAACTGTTCACCGTAATGCAAGAGATTCAGGTGAGTAATGACAGACAGACAGACGAACAGATTCATGAAACTGAGGATATGACTGAGGTTTAGCAGATTTGATGAAAAACTGGTGACAAAAGGCTCCCACAGCTTTAATTATTTGTGTGAAAAGATTATTTTTCTGTGATACAACTGCACTTATTTCACATAAAAACTCAGATTTTCTTCAAAACCCTTTTTATCTTTCTGTGCAGAGGATCCAGACGAGCAGAAAAAGAAAAAAAAAAAACTCACAAAAGACTTTTAAAGACATTAAACATGTGCTCAGGAGTATAATATCCACCAAATGAAGGAAAACGAGGTTTTCTTGTTTGGCTTCACAAAGGCAGAATGACACGGCACCTGAGTGATGCAGCCACAGAAAGCAGCCATTCTTGGCTTTAAGGAGAAAGGGACGTCTCTAAATTGAGGCTATTGATTGAAGAGTGAACCTTGGAGACACAGAACCCACACCTCGCATTCGCAATCACTGTGGGAAGGATTCAGGTCCCACTTTACGCAGGAACCCGACCTTCAACTCACAGGAACAGTAAAACAAAACCAATACCAACTGAGTTAGGATGGAAAAGAACAGACTACTGCAATAAAAAACAGACGATTATCGCTCAGAACATTGGGTTTGTTTGGGAAAAGGACAAAGAAACATTTAGTAAAATTAATGTTCTGTTGAAATTACATGTGTTGAAAGATTTTGTGTCTGTGTTTGTTTTCCTTTGGGTCATTCATGAGTCCACAGTGGAGGTCAAAGCAGAGAGAACGTATATTTACAGCATCATTTTATTATGTTTTTATGGCCTTAGACATGTTATGAACCCCATGTTTTCAGACATCTGTACCTTATTTTAGCATTTATTTAAATTTTTATAACTGATTATCTGTACTTTCTACTCTTTCTGTTTCCAAAACATGCCGGTTACTTTTGCATTAATGCATTTGAGGAGAAAGATTGACTGGTTTGTCTTGATTTAATGCAGATCTTCAAAATATAAATGGTTGAAATATTAACGCCTTAATGCCAACTGTTGCAAATATGCAACATACCCAAAATATGTTATGTGCTATAATCAAATTAAAAGTCTCGACTTAATTTAACATCTACTTACAAGTAAAAACACAAATACATATATATATATATATATGTGTGTGTGTGTGTTATTTATTTATTTATTTTATTTATTTTATTTATTTATTTTGCAAAAGATGAACACATACATTTACAGCATCTGTTTATTATGTTTTTATGGCCTTAGACATATTATGAATTCCATGTTTTCAGACATCTGTACCTTATTTTAGCATTTATTTTCGTTTTTATAACTGATTATCTGTACTTTCTATTCTTTCTGTTTCCAAAACCTACTGGTTACTTCTATTTTAATACATTTGAGGAGAAAGATTGATTGGTTTTTGTCTTGATTTAATCCACATCTTCACAATATAAATGGTTGAAATATTAACCCCTTAATGCCGACTGTTGCCAATATGCAACATACCCAAAACTGTGTTATGTGCTATAATCAAATAAAAAAAATTCCACTTAATTTAGCATCTAGTTAAAAGCAAAAACACATTTTTTCCCCCAAAAGATGAACAAGTACATTTACAGCAAATATGCAACATACCCAAAACTCTATCTATATTACATGCCATAATCAAATTAAAAATAAAAGCCACTAAGCCACTTTTCTACATGACATTTATTCAGAATACGATTTTACTTCAAACTCAACTTCATATAATTCACAAGAAAAAGTGACTTTTGCATTAAAATATATCATTAACTGAATATAAACCAAGTGTCTCCATCTACTGTCATTGATCAAACTCCACTGAATTATTCTAAACTTTCCCAAATGTTGTCAATCAGCCACTTTTTTTGCACCCAAAGTCAAAAAAAGTGTCTAATAATAACAAGTTAAGAAGAGTGAAATAGAAGCTGCAATAAATACAAAATATAAAGTATTCAGAAGATTCCTGTATTTTTGTCCTTAGTTATTAACATTAAAATCCATATTTCCTGCATAAAATATTATGTTTACTCCAAGTGAGAAAAGTGAGACTAAACTCTACTGAATTAGACACTAAATCATCTATTGTAATTTAAAATCTTATTTTTAACAGCTCCACCATCTCCACTTCCATTTGTCCTCTTATCCAGTGTCTTTTCACACACATCATCCACCTTTTCCCATTGAAACAGCACCATCTGCAGTATGTTTATGGTACTATATTTCATGTTAATATAAGTGAAATACTGGAAATATGCAATATAACATCAAAATATTATTAAGGATTATTAAAAATGATGGTAAAGTGACTTCTAATATGAGATGAAAGTATATTTCAGGTTCTAAAAACACATTTTCTGTCAGACTTAATTTATTCCACAAAAATGAACCAACCAACCCCACGTTTATTCCTGTCTTTACTAAATCTAATAAAAATAAAATTCACTCCTGAAATTTTAATCATTTTTATGAATTTTTCAAGAAATCCATCAAAGGCACTATATGAAAACTTTAAATGAAAGCCACAGTTTATTAATAAAAACAAGCTAAAGGGAGTTTTAAAGAACATTACATTGAATTAAAGTCTTTTCTATTGGATTTTAGATCATTTCTGCAGAAAAAAGTATATTAATATAAAAATCGATACCTATCTGTCAACTTGGTAAACCCAAATTAATGCTAGTTTATAATATATATGTAAATATTAATATGTATATGTGTGTGTGAATATATATTTAAATTTAAATCAATATTTTTTTCTCAATACATATATAAGTAGCAGATTTCTCTCTTCTCTTTATATGTTATGTTAAGTTATGTTACGTTATCTTAATGTTGTAAATCTGATCAAATCTCAAAATGTGCATTTTGTTTTAGAATTTCAAATCTACATCATGTTGTTCATACATGTGTCATATATTTTTACTGTTTAATTTTAATGTTAATCTGATTGTTCACCTTTTTCCTTCAGAATTTCACAATCGGTGCATCCAAAACCACCAACAACTGTAAAAACAAAAAACAAAAACAAAACAAAACAATACACAATCAGGGTAAATATGCCAAACTAAATATATATTTTATGACAGATTTCTTTTAAATGTGTAAAAACACTCACAAAGAAAGTTACTGATTTTCATCTGTAGACACATGTATTTCTTTTTGTTTTTTACTGTACTTTGGTTGTTTGAGCAGCGTTATAACATTTGGATAAAATCAATAACAAATATTCTCCTTTTCTGCATTCATAAACTGTTATTTTATAGATGCACATTTAGACTTTACATAGTGAATAATGTGTTTTTTTTTGTATATTCATTCATTCATTCATTTTCTGAACCCGCTTTATCCTCACTAGGGTCTCTTGGAGCCTATCCCAGCTACATGGGGGCGAAGGCGGGGTACACCCTGGACAAGTCTCCAGTTCATCTCAGGGCTGAACATATAGAGACAAACAATCACTCTCACATTCACACCTATGGACAATTTAGATTAACCAATTAACCTATCAGTGCATGTGTTTGGATGGTGGGAGGAGCCAGAGTACCCGGAGAGAACCCACGCAGACACGGGGAGAACATGCAAACTCCACACAGAAAGGTCCCACCCCCCAGTCGACTGGTGTTGGAATCGAACCCAGGACCTTCTTGCTGTGAGGCACGAGTGCTAACCACTGCACCACTGTGTCGCCCAGTGTAGTAATATAGTACTTGTTGAATGTGTTTGGATGTATATTTTCCCACAAATATGTCTAATATATCTATAAATAACAGTAATAATCTGCCTAATCGTTTATTAGCAAACTATTCCTATTCAAATTTTCATTATAATTCTTTGTATTTATCAGAATATATATCGTTTTTGCTTTATTATGTGATTTTTCTTTAGTTTCTTTGACAAAAAAAAGATAGTCAAGTCATTATCTTTGCTTCAGGAAACTAGTCTTATCAGTAAAATATAAGTTGAATCTGATACAAAGCCTGAGGTTGGCTTTAAGAGTAGACTGAAGTAGTAATATAGTACTTGTTTAATGTGTTTGGATGTATATTTTCCCACAAATATGTCTAATATATCTATAAATAATAGTAATATCTGCCTAATTGTTTATTTGTTTTTTTTTGTATATAATGATGCAAAAACAAATTTTTTTCGTAAGAGTTCGAAGGGTTTTGCAAGAGCTGATGATTTGTGTGAGGTTTCGCTGATTTGTAGAACTTTGCAAAAAAAAAAGAAGGCGTCGATTTTAAAGATAATGAGCAAAAATGTACTTTTCCACATCTGAACCGTGCACTGAGGTTTTCTAAAATGGGTCGTTTTGTAACTACATGTTTGCCGTCGAGGACATTGGTCTCTTTTGGCTGAAGATTAACTTTATATATTGATCTGACGTGATCTAGATAATATTTACCAGTGGAATGAAATCAGGTCTATAGAGTGTGTCTTAATCACTGCAGACTCGTGTTTCTGTTCGACTTATGAGACGTTTAAACCTAAAAAAAACAACACCATCATCTGTGAATCCACCAAGAAATGTTCAGTAACTTTTGCAGCTCTAATCCGACACATATGCTTTAACCCTTTCATGTATACTGGTCACGACAGTGGACACTTATTCCACAGCTGTTCTGTTGTATATTCATGGATTTTGTTGTTTTGTTTTTTGTTTTTTTTTACACATATCTTTATTAAAGTTTTAAGACATTACATATCGTTTCTGACATGAATTGGTAACATTGTGTAGATCTCCCCTGAGTGTAATAGTTATAGTTTTCACGCAATTATCAGTAAATACATGTTTCTTCGCTTCAAAAAATTAAGTGCATGGTGTCTAGCTGAGTGGACATTTTTGCAACTTCATGAAAAATAGGTTCCTAAGAATTTTTTTTTTATTATTATTATTACTATTTTTTTTTTTTTAAATGTATTTTTTTTTTAACTTTTTATTCATTTATTTTTCATAAGAAAATTTTCAATCGCATTGTTTTTTTCATGCCTAAAGAGGAATAAAAACACTCAGGAAAAAAGTCTTGATTATGGTTCTCATAATTCGTGCATGAAAGGGTTAAAATAACATTCAAACTAGTGCTTTAAAGTAATAAATAAATGAAAATAAAATGCCATGTAAAGTGGAGTTTCTCAGCTCTCCAGTAGTGACAGTGATTAAACACAAAAGGTCACATGGTTTGAAAGGAGGTCAAAGTATAGATGTATGGACGCACCTCAGCGCAGCAAAAACCTGAATCTACAGCGACAGAAGAATAAAAAAGACGAAGATATTTAACCTTCTGGGATCTGGGTGAGAATATTATACACACTTTGCACTTTCATTCATTCATTCATTTGTTTTGAGCAGAAGAAAAATTCTTTGTGTACAAGGAACTAATATCAGAGCAAATACATTAATAAATAAAGATGATCAAGACAAAATACAGCAATTGCCATGTACACTAGTAATAACAGAATAAATTCAACATGTTCTGCTCAAAAAGGAGTGGGAAGAAGAAAACGTATTAAATCCCACCCCCATCTCACATTTATATAACAGAACACATGACTTTTACTTTCTTAACGATATAATCACATCTGTTTAGAGTCCTAATTACGGTATGTAAATAACTGATAGAAAACAGATTAGAAAACTGAAGTATATTACACTTCATGTTATAACAGGTCATATTATTTTTCACAATCTGTTTTAGGTTTAAATTAAAAAATTGTTCATTTTTGCATGATTTTTACATTTCTGACCCATCCACTAAAATCAGCACCTTGTAAATAATGTCAAATTCCTACATTAACACCCTTCTACCAAGTGAGTATAAAAATGCACACTAATACATTTTAGCATTTAATATTTGACCTGGCATAAAAAAATATAAATGTTAGTGTTAATCACTGACATCTGATCTGGACCAAAAGTTCAAAATGTCTTCCTCAATTTGTGTATTTAAAAGGATGTATAAATCCAGTATAATAATGAAATATAGAACGTTATCTGAATAAGTGAATAGAAGAATGTGTGAAATAAGATATTGTGTTTTGCCTATTTGTAATTAATCAATTAATTAATTAATTTTAAAATTTTTGAGTATTTCTTATTTTTGTTCATGGCTCAAGTTGATGAAACGCACAAAAAAAAAAAAAACTTACATAAACAAAAAATATATGTCAGGCTGCAAAAAAAAAAAACGTAACCCGATATTTATGTAGTGTATTAAAAAAAGAAAATGTTTGATGTTTTTTGCGTCAAAAAATAGAGTTTGTTTATAATACAAATATGACAGTTATTGAGTAATTCTTATTTTCATTCATGGCTCAAGTTGATGAAACACAAAACAAACTTATATAAACAAAAAATATATGTCAGGCTGCAAAAAAAAAAAAAAAAAAAACGTAACCCGATATTTATGTAGTGTATTAAAAAAAGAAAATGTTTGATTATTTTTTGCGTCAAAAAATAGAGTTTGTTTATAATACAAATATGACAGTTATTGAGTAATTCTTATTTTTGTTCATGGCTCAAGTTGCTGAAATACAAAAAAAATGTAAAGAGTTAAAAACAAACCGAACGGACAACATTTTGACTTTACTACAGCGCTGCTCAGATTAATTTTAGCGATTATGAATGGCCTCTGGGCGCGACATCGAAGGGTTAATGAGATTAAAATCGAAGGGTGGTCCGCAGCGTCGTATCGCAATTCAACCCTAAATCTGCCATAAACAAGTTTTTTGCCCTGTTGCTCTTTTGCCGTCCTTGTCGGGATAATGATTGACTGATGACTGAGCCGTTCTATTTGTCCTCCCATATTGCCAAAGGAGCCCAGTACGATACCAGGTGGGACCTCAGAGACCTGGTGGACTATGTGCAGCTACTGAGGCCTCAGCATGGACCTGTACCGAGCAGCTGTGATCCTGGGAGTCCTGATCGGCACCGGTAAGACCCAGAAGAGCGAAACCAAATATTTATGCTTTTTTTTTTTTTTTTTTACTTATTTTTAGTTGGTTTTGCTCATACAAATATACAAGACATTTTACATACATTAACATATCTAATCAAACATCCCCATACGGCAAACATGAAAAAAAAAGTATATCTGCAGTGGATATTGATTACAACTAATCACAAATGAAACATGAATGACAAAAAAAAAACAAAAACAAAAAACCACACACGTATACAACCTCATCTGAATGCTTATGACATTAAAAGTTTAATCATGTGACTCCATCTCTTCGTAAATATCTCTCCCTGAATTCTAAGTACAGTAGTTTGTTCCATGCGATAGACTTCCCTCACTTTCTGAATCCAAATGTTATATGTGGGAGGTTCAGGTTTCAACCACTTGATAGCGATGCATTTAATGGCTGCCGTTAGTAAAATTCACAAGAGGTATTTTCAATTATTTCCCTCTAAACTTTCTGGGATTATTATTTATGTTTTTGAAACCGATAAATCTGGAAACAAAAAGGCAAAAAAAAAAAAAAAAAACTATCATTATTTGTTCTGATTTGGACATTTTACTGTAGTGTATTCTACCTGGCAAACATGTTATTTCTTTGTCGTATACATTGTGTGTATACTCTACTTCATTCAATAAAATAAAAAAAAAACAAACAAAAAAAAGGCTCGGCGGAGATTTTAACGTCAAACACTTAAAGTAAAAGATCCTATTCATGTGATAAATGTCTGATGGGATTTAATACATCCTTTACATCACAGGTGTCAAACATGCGGCCCGGGGGCCAAATCCGGCCCACCAAAAGGTCCAGTCCGGCCCTTGGGATGAATTTGTGAAATGCAAAAATTACACTAAAATATGAACAATCCTTTTAGTTCAGGTTCCACATTCAGACCAATTCAACTCCAGTGGGCAGGACCAGTCGAATACTATCAGAATAACATAGAAATAATGACAACTCCAAATTTTTCTCCTTGTAAATGTAAATATTTTCATGTATTTACACTAAAACAAAGTATAATTTCACAAAAAAAGTGAATAACCTGAACAAATATGAACAACCTGAAATGTCTTAAGAGAAGTAAGTGTAATTTTAACAATATTCTGCCTGTTATTAAATGTTTTGTGTATTTGTAGATCCACTGTGATCTGTACGTTATAATGTAAGTGTGTAAATGATAAACTGAGGCAGAATATTGTTAAAATTACACTCATTTTTTCAGTTTGTTCATGTTATTCACATCTTTTGAAAAGACAGTTTGTAGAGGTAAACCTTTTCATGATGTAAATTTACTTTTTTCACTCTAAAACATAGAGAAAAGTTTGGAGTTGACATCATTTATATATTATTATGTTATTATTTTACTGGTTCGGCCCACTGGAGGTCTCATTCAGCTGAATGTGGAACTGAACTAACGTGAGTTCGACAGCCCTGCTTTATATCATTCGGTCACTTCCACTAAAGCCTTTGTTCTGTTTGAAAGTCTGATTTATTTATTTAAGAATGACAAAAGTTTCACAAATTTTGTAAGAAATGCCATAACCTCCTGCATTGTTGTCCTCTGTAGTGGATGTAGTGGACAAGAGTTTCACAGCTTTACTTTTCAATAAACTAGAAGCACTCGGAGAACACAGACCTCCACCAAGGAAGATCAGTCCCCCCCCAAATGTCTGTCTGTCTGTCAGCAAGATAACTCAAAAACCTATGGACGGATTTAGATGAAATTTTCAGGACATGTCGACACTGGCACAAGGAACAAATGATTAAATTTTGGTGGTGATCGGGGGTGGGGCATTGATCTGCCTTGGCGGGGGTCTGCGCTCTCAGAGTGCTTTTCTAGTTACTATTATTATTATTATTATTATTATTATTATTGTTGTTGTTGTTGTGGTTATTAATATTGTTTAATGCTGGGCAGCGATTAAAATTTTTAATCGTGATTAATCGCATGGATTTCTGTGATTAATCGCGATTAATCATATAGTTATATTGGGGGGGGGGGGGGGTGTCTTGCCGGCATCAACAGCGTGTATTTTCTTTCAGTGATATTTCAGACTGAAGTACTCCGGTGATAATAATTGCACATGTTAGTGCTTCCAAACACCTGTGTCCTTCTCCCCCCCACCATCTGAAGACATTTAAAATGAAAATGTCCATGAAACAGACCGCTACTGTTACACATGTTTATGTCCACACCAGTTTATTTCCACTTGTGAGTGATTGACAGGAGTCTTGGTCCCACTAATCAGTACTAATACTAATAAGCCCAATAATATGTGATGTTCAGTTGTTCAAAGTAAACAAAGGGGGCCCTCTAGTGATCGGAATAAGTTGCACTAATGTGTGTTTTGTCCTTTCGGTGTTACCGTAGTCAGTTCCGACATAAGAAGGAACTAACAGTCACGTTTCTTTCACTCTGTTTGTATGGCCCCAAAAACGTTTCCCTGTGAGTATTTTATGTTCAGTTGTTGTCAGAATGAATAGTATCAAATATCTCTGATGTGAACCTTTGTTGCTGGATAAAAAGACGTTGTAAATCTTAAATTAATCTGTAAATGCTAATTGTTAGCATGTCTATGGATTTCCCCATTCAAGTTAGCATCGAGCTAATCACATGGTAAATAAGTAAAGGTTAGTTCAAAGACTGGCATATTATACCTAAACACAACCAATGAATTTACATAAACTTAACATGAGCCTGCATAAAGAATTAGCAACCCATCTGCGACTGCTAGCATAAACGAATTAGCTTAAACATGTTAATAACACATTGTAATAAACACATCCAAAATAATGTCATAAACATGTTCCTAAGGGCACGTTTGCATGTGAAATTATTTAGTAAACAACAGAATGATTGACACATACAGGTGTTGAACTGCAGGAGTTACACAGTTTGATTCAGCATTACTCGGAAAGTTCGCTTTCTCCTCTCAGCTACCTGCAGTTCACACGCAGCACCGGCGCGTGGTGCATGTGGAGTGCCAAAATAAAAGCATGAGTTTCAAAATAAGAGTCCGTATGTATAAATGAACTAAGACTTGCTTGAAAGGCAGAACGGCATTAACGGGAGATTTAAAAAATTGTCAGCGTTATTTAATGAATGTGTTAATGCGGTAATAACGCGTTAACTTGCCCAGCCCTAGTTTTTTTTATTCATTTTTGTTCATGTTATTTAGTAATATATATATATATATATATATATATATATATATATATATATATATATATATATATATATATATATAAACAAGTGTGTCCATCCACTGTCATTGATCCAACTCCATGGGTTTTACTGGTGAATCAATGTTGTAGAAGATGACGGTGTTTCCACGGTAACTACAGAGCCTCTGAACGTCCAAATGGGTCATATCTGATCACCATGAAAAGATGAAGAACTGTATTTTACACCAATTATTGACATGGATTAATAGGATTAATGGGTTTAAAGTTATTAACCTTTAAAACAGGACTGTTTCCCGTTCGTTCTTGCTGTGTTTTGTACTTTGACTCAGACGTCATTGGACCGTTCAGAGCTGCACTCGTACAATATTTACCATTTAGGTCAAACTGGTCAATATCGGTGTTTCAGCAAACAGTGAAATCTGGGCTAAACATTGACCTGGAGTTTATTAATGCACCAGCTCTGCTTTGAACATTGGATTACTGTGGATTCTGGTTTTATTCTGTGTGTATTTTGTAAAAAAATTTAAATAAGTTTATTAAATTAAGCTGTGCATAAATACATTTCACTTACGTTTTAGGATTACTCAGATCCCCGACCACCTCAGAAGTATATTTTTAATTTTTAAAAGGTTTTGTTACAAATGAAATCCAGCTTTAAAAAAAAACAGTGAAAGTACAAGATTTCGAATGTTTATCTATATTTTGTTTCTCACATGCATCAGCTCCAGCCAACTCCATTTTACAGTCTCACTGTTGTCCCCCAAAATGTTTTTATTTATTTATTTATTCATTCATTCATTCACTAACTAAATCATTATCTTCACTGACTTTCATTTTAAGGACCATTTTCTAATACTATCTATCTATCTATCTATCTATCTATCTATCTATCTATCTATCTATCTATCTATCTATCTATCTATCTATCTATCTATCTATCTATCTATCTATCTATCTATCTATCTATCTATCTGTCTATCTGTCTAAATTCAGGAAAATACCTGATTTTCAGTGAAAAAACACAAAATACAGAGGATAATATTATTTTAAAAATGGCGCTAAATCGCTTAATAAAGGTTAAATCTACAGAAAAATTCATTTTGGAACTGACACAAAAGTAGCACTGGGTTTTTAAGGGCTAATTGTTGTTTTCATGTTTTATGTAAAGTTAATTATATACTTTCCTGTAAGTCACTTGTTCTTGAATTCTCTGTTTTTTCTTGTCACCTTTTCTTCATTTTTTTTCCCATTTTGATATAATAAACTTTGACTTTACTCTGAGCTTTTATGAGCATTTACATGATCAGTAGATTAAACACAGGAAAATAAATGATTTTCACTGGAAAAAATGCAAAATTCAGAGGATAAAATTATAATAAATGGTGATAAATCACTTAGAAAAAGTTAAATATTGAGGAAAAAACTGTCACTAAAGTCACCCTGGGTCTTTATGGGTTACATATATGGGCTGTATGTAGTTTTACATCTGTTGTGATTCTTGTCGTCATGGTTCTGTTTCTACGGTGTTTTTCTGGCTCCAGTTCGTGGTTCTGACGTCAGCGGTTACGCCAAAACTGAAGGAGCGTGGATCCTGTCGCTGCACAAGAGGCAGTATTCAGTCAACACAGTGAACGAATGTTCAGCCAAATGTGACGCTGAGACGGCCTTCACCTGCAAGTGAGTCAGGACCCTTGAATTTCCCTCGGGATTAATAAAGTATCTATCTATCTATCTATCTATCTATCTATCTATCTATCTATCTATCTGATGGACCATCACTAGTCTCTTTTCCATTGACCTTCAGATTGAATGAATACAACTTGTGTATAAAAATTCACCCAATGGAAAAATGACAGTTTCACCCAAACTCTTGTTTATCGATTAAAAGTTTTTGCGCTGGCAAGAGGTGGTTTTTCAGGCTTATCGGAACTGGTATATCACACAAAACTGCAATGGAAAGACCTTTTTCTGCAACTGGAGTCAGATGAATAAAAAAAAAACGGATGTTGATGGACACTACAACAAGAGAAGAAGAAGAGTTTTAAAACAAACGTGTGGAAACACCAGGAAACCCAATCATTTTCACCTCCTCCAGGAGCTATTGTGATGCCTTTGCTTTATTTGTTTGTTTGTTTGTTTGTTTGTTAACAACTTTACAGGAAAACTCTTCCACCCATCTTTACCAAATCTTCCCCACAGATAGGCCTCTGCCCTGGGACCAACCCATTAAATTTTGGGCCAAGTAGGCCAAAGTTCAAGGTCACAGCAAGGTCACAACATCTACAATTTTCCATGTGTCATCATTGAGCAATTTTCCAAAATTCATCAAAAATTCAAAACGACTCCGATTAGCCTCCAATTTGATCCACCCATAGCTTAGAACAATATCTTGTATCTGGCACAAAATTGTCCACATCTAGGGATGTCCGATATTGTCCGATATTTTTTTGCCAAAAACCGATATGCCAATATTGTCCAACGCTTAATTTCTGATTCCGATATCTACCGATACCGCTGCCGATATATGTGGGATATTAAACTAATTTTAGGTAACATCACATATCTCCTGTCATGGAATTAACACATCATGCCTAATTTTACTGTGATGTCCCATTGGATGCATTCTCAAATGCAACAAGGCTTTTAAAATGTAAACACTGTCTGTGCAAAGAATACATACTTCAACTTAAGTTGTGGAAAAAATGCCAGATTTATTTCTTTTCTCTCCCTCCCTCCATGAGTCTATTACAGCTCTACTGTACAATTTTGAAAACTGCACATTTCTTTCAGCTACAAACAATGCTTCATTTACATTTCGGTAAATGCCGGCGAAATCAAGGCATTATTTTATTGGTTTTAATGATAGGCAGAAAAACCGATAACGATATTCACCGATATTACATTTTTATGCCAATATCGGGCCACCAATATTATCAGACATCCCTGTCCACATCCACAGTGGAATGTGGACTATGTGGACATTTACATTTAACACTGAAAATCCCATTTACCACATATTTAAAATTAGAACTCAGCAAATATTGATGTGAATTTAATATAATTTGACAGACACATGACTGGTACCAAGCTTCAACTGTTTCTGCTGTATGGAACAACCTGGAAACTGTTGAATTTAAACAGAAATAGTCCATCCACACATGCACAGCATTCAGGGTGTTTGGCAGAGGTTTGCGTTCTCTGAACACTTGTTTAATTTAGTAGGAGATAGAGGGGTAATATATAATAATAATGAATATATCTGTAAATCAACACCATATTTACGTTTGTCACCATGTTTATGGAATGACTTCCTATGTCATCTCGCAATAATAAATGAACAAATTATTGCATTTGTGATTTAATGGAAAAACCGACATTACACACTTCTGTTTTTTCATTCATTCATCCATCCATTCTCTTCTGCTTCTTCCGGGGCCGGGTCGCGGGGGTAACAGTCTAACCAGGGATGCCCAGACTTCCCTCTCCCCAGACTCCTCCTCCAGCTCTTCCGGGGGGACCCCGAGGCGTTCCCAGGCCAGCCGAGAGACATAGTCTCTCCAACGTGTCCTGGGTCTTCCCCGAGGTCTCCTCCCGGTGGGACATGCCCGGAAAACCTCCCCAGGGAGGCGTCCAGGAGGCATCCGAAACAGATGCCCGAGCCACCTCAGCTGGTTCCTCTGGATGTGGAGGAGCAGCGGCTCTACTCCGAGCTCCTCCCTGGTGACTGAGCTCCTCCCCCTATCCCTAAGGGTGCGCCCAGCCACCCTGCGGAGGAAACTCATTTCGACCGCTTGTATCCGGGATCTTGTCCTTTCGGTCATGACCCAAAGCTCATGACCATAGGTGAGGGTAGGAACGTAGACTGACCGGTAAATCGAGGGCTTCGCCTCTCGGCTCAGCTCCTTCTTCACCACGACAGACCGGTACAGCGACCGTGTCACTGCAGACGCTGCACCGATCCGTCTGTCAATCTGACGCTCCATCCTTCCCTCACTCGTGAACAAGACCCCAAGATACTTAAACTCCTCCACTTGGGGCAAAGACTCCCCACCGACCCGGAGAGGGCAGACCACCTTTTTCCGGTCGAGAACCATGGCCTCGGATTTGGAGGTGCTGATCCTCATCCCGCTCGCTTCACACTTGGCTGCAAACCGCCCCAGGGCACGCTGGAGGTCCAGGTTCGATGAGGCCAACAGGACAACATCATCTGCAAAAAACAGAGATGAAATCCTAAGGGCGGTCCGGTCCTTGTATGACCGAAGCAGGAGCCTGGTTCACATTGCCGGTAGTAAGTCAGACCTGTTCCAGGTGCATGTTGGACTCCGGCAGGGCTGCCCTTTGTCACCGGTTCTGTTCATAATTTTTATGGACAGAATTTCTAGGCGCAGCCAAGGGCCGGAGGGGGTCCGGTTTGGGGACCACAGGATTTCTGTTTTTTCAACATTTCGTAAATATCGGTAAAGTTTAACGCAGACGTCCAATGGAAAAGAGACTAATGATACACATACATATACACGGCTGAAAACTTATTTAATTCAGGTTCCACATTCAGCCTGATATGATGTCAAGTAAAATATTCACATAATAACCTAGAAATAATCATAACTCCAAACTTTTCTCTACATTTTAGAGCAAAAAAAGTAGAATTTGAATATGAAAATGTTTGCAGCTACAAACTATCCTTTAAAAAATGTGAATAAGCTGAAATTTCTGATGAAAAATAAGTGAATTTTAACAATATTCTGCCTCAGTTTATCATTTACACATGTGCGTTATAACGTACAGATCACAGTGGATCTACAAAGACACTAAACATTTAATAACAGACAGAATATTGGTAAAATTACACTTAATTCTCTTAAGATGTTTCATATTGTTCATATTTGTTCGGGTTATTCGTGTGTTGTGTTAAAAAAAAGTTTGTAAATGTTAATATTTTCATGTAATTTTACTTTTTTACACTCAAACAAAGGGCAAAATGTGGAGTTGTCATTATTTCTAGTTTATTCTGATAGTATTTTACTGGTCTGATCCACTTGAGATTGAATTGAGTTGAATGTAGAACCTGAACTAAAATGACATTTTTGTGTGTAATAGTTGCTATGAATAATTAAAAGTAACAGGAAAGAAATGACCAATACAACAAAAACAAAAGAATAAATGAATAATCAATGTTGTAGAAGCCAAAGAACATTTATTTATTGTTTTTTTTTTGTGCCTTTTTGACAATTTTGTTGATTATTACAACAGTTTTTTGTTAATTTTGCACATGATTTTGATAAATCTTAACTTTATTCTCTTTTCTTCCTTTTATATTCATTCTTTTAATTATTTGGTTCATTTTTTCATTAATTTTGTTCTTTATTATGTTCATTTTCTTGATAATTTTGTTCAATTTGTTCACCATTTTGGGAATTTGTATTGACTGTTGCAACTTCCAAATGATATTTTCTCTACATTTAACTTTACCCAAGTGACTTTTTCAGTCAAATCTATCATTAACTGAACATAAACTCCAATGTTGTAGATGACGGTGTTTCCATGGTAACTACGGAGCCTCTGAACGTCCAAATGGGTCATATCTGATGACCATGAAAAGATGAAGAACTGTATTTTACACCAGTTATTCACATGTATTGATAAATTAGTGGATCATTAGTTATTAAACAGTTAAATCAGTAGATGGTTCTGGTCTGTGGTGGATGTTTGAGTCTTTATGGGTTAAATTTGCTTTTTGTTCACCTTTACATTATTATTCCTACTTCTGTTTGAAATAAATCTATAATCTTTTGTATTTAACGCTGACTGTTGTTTTCACAGGTCGTTCATTTATATTGAAAAGGACCAGGAGTGCTGGACGGCGGCGGCGAACTCTAAAACAGAGAGCGTCCTACGCAGAAGCAGCACATCTTTATATGAAAAAGACTGTACGTTAAAGTCAACCACATCCTGCTGTTTGTGCTGCCTGTGGTTAATGTTTAGCTTTTGTTACATTATCTGGGATTTTTGTTCTGGGTCTGTAAACAGAAGAGGTTTTTTTTTTTTTTTTTGGGGGGGGGGGGGGGGTGAAGGAGAACTTGAGAATGATTGACTGTGGATTATAATCATATTAATGCACTGAAGGATCCTGATGATGTGTGTGTGTTTTATTTGACAGTATACCTTCTGGAATGTGTAAATGGAATAGGAAGAGACTACAGAGGAACAAAGACCAGAACAAAAACAGGAAAGACCTGTCAGAAATGGGCCTCCAGCTTTCCTCACAGACCCAAGTATGGACTCAAATATAGGCTTGAACTGATTCTAAAGAATATTTATTTATCCACCTGTAGAGTTAATGTAGAGTTAATACAGTTATTACTATTATCATTATTATTATTATTATTAGTAGTAGTAGTAGTAGTAGTAGTAGTAGTAGTAGTAGTAGTCATACTATTATTTTTTTATATATATGTTTTCTGTACTGTTTTATTGAATGTTACCTTCTTTATGTTTTTCCTTTTTTGAAAAATACTTTTATATTACATTTCTTTTTGTATTTCTTATGTTAGTCCTTGATTTTAACATTACTATCCCTATGATGCTGTAATGCTGCAATTTTCTTATCTTATCTTATCTTTTTTATTAGATTTTAGATCATTTCAGCACACACACACACACACACATTTATATATATATATATATATATATATATATATATATATATATATATATATATATATATATATATATATATATATATATATTGCTATAAAAATCAATATCTATTTCTCAACTTGGCAAACCAAAATTATTGTTTGTTAATAATATGTATATAATATCTTATATTTCTTATTTTATATCAAGTATATGCTTTATTTGATTTTAGGGAATGTTCATTCATCCATCTGTAGAGTTAATACCATTATTATTATTATTATTATTATTATTATTATTATTATTATGAGAAGTAGTAATAGTAGTTTTCATACAATTATTTTTTTACATATATTTTTCTATACATTTTTATTGGACATTATCTTATTTTTTTTATATTTTTACTTTTTTTGAAAAATACTTTTATATTATATTTCTTTTCATATTTCTTACGTTAGTCCTTAATTTTAACATTATTATCTCTATGATGCTGTAATGCTGCAATTTTCTTATCTTATCTTATTATGATAATAATATGATTTTTCTTAGTTTCTCGTGTTGTTTTTTTGTATTTTTCCATTGCTACTGTGCGTTTTAGTCTTCGTTTTCACTCATGTTAACCTGGTTCTGCTGCAGCATCACACCCCAAAGCCATCCTCTAGCAGATCTGGAGTCCAACTTCTGCAGAAACCCTGACGGAGACAGTGGAGGACCTTGGTGTTACACCACCAACCCCAACACCCGCTGGGAGCACTGCAACATCCCCAACTGCACCGGTAGGCTCACCTGATTTAAAAACCAATCAATTAATCAATCAATGGGGGAGATAAAGGAGCAAAAACACAGGTAAATTCTTTGTTTTTACGACGTAGTGCAACTGTGGAATATAATACAGTGTGCAACGATGTAAAAAGACAAAAATCCACAAGTATAAGAACATAAATAAATGCACAGTTGCACTTTATTAGAATGAAAATAGAGTCTTTTCCATTTACACTCATTTATGATAAAAATCCCAGGTAGAAGTGGATGAATCTCACCTCAAACTTTATTTAATGTGTCTGAAAAATCCTTATGGAGGCTTTTTTTTAGGTAAACAACTGGTACAAAAATTACTTTAATTTCTTTAAAATTACTCAAATCCCATAGAAATGTGTATATTTAAATATATATGTAAATATTACAACATCCCAGTACAATGTAATGCAGTAAATGTCTCACTTCATAAATATAACATTTATGTTTGAAAATGTATTAAAGCATTTTTAAAGCAGTTTCCATAATTAGGAAGATAAAATGAAGCAGTAAGAGGTAATGACATTTTCTGGTTCATTTATTTCTGTATCTTTCATACATAATTTTAATTTTAACTCCATTTTGAATTACTTATACTTCTTATGTGTCATTTAGGTCAAACTCAAAATGGACATCTGCCACTAAAGCGGGACAAGATAAGATAAGATAGGATACGATAAGATAAAATAGGATACGAAAAGATAAAATAAAATATTTAAGATAAGACAGGATAAAATAAGATAAAATAAAATAGGATAAGATAAAATAAAATAGTATAAGATAAGATAAAATAGGATCCAATAAGGTAAAATAAGATAAGATAAGATAAGATAAGATAAGATAAGATAAGATAAGATAAGATAAGATAAGATTGCAGTGTTAAAGCACCATAGAGATATAAATGTTAAAATTAAGAAACTCAAGTAAGAAATATAGAGATCAAATAAATATCAAATAAGGCAAGATACGATGGAATTATTTAAGTAAAAAATAACAAATTAAAGTAAGAAATATAGAGATAAAAGATACGACACAATACAATGAGATAAGATAAGACTTAAATTATCCCACCATCGGGAAATATAATATTTTTATTTTTTTTTCACATCTTATACTCTTGTATATTCTTATTCTTATATTCTTCATAATGAAAGTGTTGGGTATTTTCTGTTAAACTAAGGGCCAGCTTTTTTATTTTATTTTGTGTCTTTACTTTCACATACTTTTATTTGTCTGTATGTTGTAATTATCGGTCATATTTGCGGTTTTTCGTTTAACTGCACATCCACACTAAACCAGCTCAGTACTGATGACCTGCTGTGTGTTCCTGTACAGACGAGTGTATATACTGCAGCGGTGAAGACTACAGAGGGAGGATCTCCACCACAGAGAACGGCTTCACCTGTCAACGCTGGGACTCCCAGAAACCTCACAACCACGGATATATCCCCAGCGCGTGAGACAACATCACAACAAAACCACAAAACCACAAACTGTATGCACTGTTGAAAGAAACAGCATCTGAAAGCTGAGGTTCAGAGCTGTCCGTTGATACATAACACATTAGGGTAGAGGGGGAGGGGCGGAAGTGGGCGGAGCAGAGAGCAGCAGAGGGCAGTCGGTGAGAGAGAGATGGAAAATTTGTATTACTTTTAGCAGCATGTTAGTGAAGTTTTAGCCGTGAATTCTTGTAAATAATTGTATATAATAGTGATAGTGCTGCTTTGGAGTGTTCTACTAGTGTGATTTGTTATGTTTTAGATGAGTTTAGATGGGTTTTTTTCCTGCCTTTTTAAAAAAAAACTGTTTTTATCTGGATTTTCCAGTTTGTATAGTTCAATGATAGTTGTATTTTAGGTGTAAATATTATATAACTGTATGTATATTTATATAAATATATGTACATATATATGCAGAGAGCAACCCAGGGCAGTAAGAGATGCCATGACTGTAAAAGAATCAGATGATGGATGTTTGAGTCAGTGAAATGAGGGGCTCTGTCTACAACTACAGGAATTTAGCGTAGGTAGAAGGATGGGGAGGGAGATTATAAATTAAAACTAAATCCGCTCTTTTTTGAATGTTTGAATTTCTTTTTATATCAATCCTTTTGTAGTTAGGTTTTAATGTTATATTCAAAATAAACAAACAAACAAACAAACTAGACAGAAAGTGAACACAGACTATCACACAGGATCAAAATGACTAGAAATAATAAAAAATAAGAAACTGGAACATAGACACAGAATAATCTAGACCAGGGGGGTCAAACATGCGGCCCGGGGGCCAAAACCGGCCCGCCAAAGGTTCCAGTCCGGGCCATGGGATGAATTTACAAAGCGCAAAAATTACACTGAAGATATTCACAAAAATGTTGAAGTCGTTTTAGTTCAGGTTCCACATACAGACCAATGTGTTCTCAACTAAAATAACAGCATAATAACCTATAAATAATGATTCCAAATTTTCTTAGTTTAATGTGAAAAATATAATATTACATTACACCTCTAAATAATGACAACAACAAATTTTCCTCTTTGTTTTAGAGTAAAAACTTACATTAATTTATGAAAATATAAATATTTACAAACTATCCTGAATGTGAAAAACCTGAAACCTGAAAAGTGAAATTTTAACATTAACATTAACTTCCTGTTATTAAATATTTTGTCGCCTTTGTAGATCCAATCTGTAATATGCATGTATAAATGCTAAGTTGAGGTGTAATATTGTTAAAATTGCGTTTATCTTTCACAATAAATTTCTTTTTTTTCAGGTTATTCACATCATTTTTGTTTTGATAGTTTGTGAATATTCACATTTTCTTAATTTGATTTTGAATGCACTGAAACAAAGAGAAAAATTTGGAGTTGTCATTATTTACAGGTTATTATGCTATTGTTTTACTGGTCTGGCCCACTGGAGATCCATTTGGGCTGAATGTGGCCCCTGAACTAAAATGAGTTTGACACCCCTGATCTAGACAAACAAAAATGTTTTAGCACATGTAAATTAGCTGAAAGTTTCTTTCTATAATCTCATAAAGTTTGATTTTAATGAACATTTACAGGTGTTTTTCATAATGAATATGATTTTAAGTCTGTTTTTTTTTTTTTTTAATTTTTGCTATAACACTTTTTTAAGCATTTATTACATATAATAATGAGAATTAATGACCAGATATTGAAAGTTAAATTCTTCTAGAAAAAAGAATTGGCAAATTTTCTGACACCTTTATTGCAAAATCAACATAAAGACACTTCGGCCTGTTTTAATGCTAGTCCACAGAGGGGTAACTGTAGTTTTTCTGTTTGTTCCAGCCTTCCAGAGAAGTATCTTGAGGAGAACTACTGTCGGAACCCTGACGGAGACCCCAGACCATGGTGCTTCACCACCAGCCCCTCCAAACGATGGGACTTCTGCGCCATACCACGATGCAGTACGTAGTACATTATCAACGATTTCTACTTAAAAATATTCAAACATGTTAAACCCTGGGCGTTTGTTTCCAGTGGGAACCATTTCAAAGTAACACAAAACAATGGATTAGCCAATGGTAGAAGCTTCATTCATATAAAACCAAGTAATGATCAGAAAACGGCAAAAATAAAACATCTCCTCATAATGTGAGCTTTATTTTTGCTCGTCCTTGTCTTGTTCAGTGAGTTTTATCGGCAGAGACATAATCCTTGTACTGGTGGATCTGTTTAGTGTTAGCTTAGTGTTAGCTTGCACAGTTTGTTTAATTATTCTGTTTTATTTAATGATTCCTGACATACGCTGGTCTCAGACTGTTAGACCGGTTCTAATATTTGTCCATTTAAGGACTTGTTTGGATTGTGTTCTGTTTTCTGACACTGGGTTTTGTTGCGTTTTTAGTTCTTGTAGTCAGATAGATGTGTAGAATGTGCATTTTACTACAAGAGGCATGCAGCGTTACCATGGCAACATAGACGGAACTGTGGCTGCCTCAAGTACCGGGGACAACTGAGCTTAAGAGGCTACAAACTGACTCAAAACTGTGCAGAAAACAGGGGATTAGTGGTTTTACTGTGGCTGTTTTCAGTCTGAAATCAGAGCTAAGCTAACAGAACTAAGCTAACAGAGCTAAGCTAACAGAACTAAGCTAACAGAGCTAAGCTAACAGAACTAAGCTAACAGAACTAAGCTAACAGAGCTAAGCTAACAGAACTAAGCTAACAGAGCTAAGCTAACAGAACTAAGCTAACAGAGCTAAGCGAACAGAGCTAAGCTAACAGAACTAAGCTAACAGAGCTGAGCTAAGCTAACAGAACTAAGCTAACAGAGCTAAGCTAACAGAGCTATAATGTAAACTATCAGCTGATGCAGCACATGAAGATTATAAGACAGTGTTATTTTGAGCAACTGTTAAAATAAGCATCTGTGAATTTTAGTTTTTGAATAGAATTTGATAAATCCATAATGTAAATGTGCTGAAACAATAAACTTTATTTTTTATTCAGTGTCTGATTCAGTCTGTGGAAACATAGGGTTGATTTGTTGGTGGTTTTGGTTCTAAATATGTTCTGGTTCCAGACTGACCCCTGCTGTTTATTGTATTTATTCACCATCATGCACTTGCACTGTCACTTTACTCAAATTGTTTATTGTTTCTGTTATTGTTTTATGCGGTCACATTTTAACCCTTTCATGCATTAATTCCGTGTTTTTATTCCTCCTTAGGCATGAAAAAAACAATGCGATCAAGTTTGTTTTGTTTTTTTCTGTGGAGTTACAAAAATATCCATGCATTTAATTTTTGAAGTAAAGAAACGTGTTTAAAACCCAATATCAGAGAGGGATATGAAAACAATGAAATAAAAACATGTTTAATGCTGCTAATCTGATGTCGTCTCACATTTTAACATATTCTAATGCTATTAATTCCTCACTTCATTGAGTTAATGTGCAAAAAAAAAACCTTCTTGTCTAATAAATAACAATTGATTTACACTCAAACATGTTAGTGCAGATCAGGTTTATCAAGAACAGCAAAGTTACAGTAATGATCTGAATGTCTGGATATGAGATGATGCGTAAGTGTCCACTGTGTCGGCTGATATGGAACTAAAACAACTAAACCCATGAATATACAAGAGAACAGCTGGAGAAGAACTGTCCACTGGAGTGACTTATGCATGAAAGGGTTAATTGTCCATTGTTACTTTTATTGTTTTATAGGATTGCACTTTAACATTAGCTTTTAATCTCGCTGTACTGTAAGTACAAATAAATTCTGATTCTGGTTCAGAGTTCAGAACATCAATACTAGAACCACTTTAAGATCAAGCTTTGACTGGGTGATGCATATTGTTTTTTGTATATTGTATTTTTTTCTTCTATTGTTATTTTTACTATTATTTATATCAAAGATGTCAATTTTTATTTTTTTTTAAATTTTATTTACACCTGTTTTTTGCACAGTCAGGGTGTGTCTCAGCTCCCATTTCACGATCATTGTCTTTGTCAGTGTCATATGACACATAAAGATTCTGTTCTATTCTATACATTTGTCACAGAAGTCAAAAAGAAAGCGTATAAAAGCTTATTGTTTTCAGTGAAAAGCTACTGGTACTCCACATTTTTGTCCATCTGTCCTTAGACGCTGAACCTCCCACCATCGTCCCAGAGTTGACCTGTGCCTCTGGGGAGGGAACGTCGTACCGAGGCACCATTTCTGTGACAGAGTCTGGAAAAACCTGCCAGAGCTGGTCGGCTCAAACGCCACATAAACACAACCGCACCCCCGACAACTACCCCTGCAAGTGAGTAGTCCAAAAACCAACACAACACAACACAAGACGTCCAAAAAGACCCATTTAAATTCATTCATATAAACTCACACTGACAGTAACTGATGCAAATATATTATTACAAAGATTGAATTATTTAACCCATAGTTGTATTGTGGCTGCCTCTGCCGCTACATAATAATACTAGCAAATTAGACTATTGGTATTATTATTATTATTATTATATATTTTTCTGTTGTTGTTATTATCATTATTACAAGAGTAATGATTGCACATCTGTGAAGCATTGGAATGGTGCCAGGGCCGGCCAATCAGAGGCAGTGTTGGCTGTGATGTCACAACATGATCATGAATTCAAAGACATTCAGGAGGAAAGACAAAGGGACAAATGGACAAATACTATTTATATTACAAACAATTAATACATTAAAAAAAAAAAAAAAGAATAAATAATTCTTTCCCCCCTCACTCCCCCCTCTCTCTTTCTCACTTTCATTCACACTCCCCTCTTCCCCTTTTCCCTATCGCCCCTAATCAGCCTATATCGTTTAGCTGCTCTTTACATTTATTATCTTTTTTCATTTTAATATGATGTTGTCGTTGTGGTTGTTTTTGGTTTGTTTATTTGTTTGATTTTCCCTTTGTTTATGTGTTGTTGTTGTTCTTCTGTCCAAGATGTCTTGTTAACTATCACTAATAAAAAATATTTAAAAAAAACCCCAAAATGACCCACGACAGCTTCAACAAGTACAACATCTACAACTAAGTCTGTAAACTTCAGTTCATCATGGGCTTCTTCTGCCCCCATGTGGTCACAAAAGGTCAAGAAATGAGTTCACTAAACCAGAGACAGAAACTTAGACAACCAAGTAACAACATTACAAAGTAAAAATACTCATTATAAATAAGAGCTGTCCATGAAAAACCTAAAAGCAGGGCTTCCACATTCAGCTCAATATGATCTCAAGTAAAAATAATAACATAATAATGACAAATATAAACTTTTTTCGATGTTTTAGAGAGAAAAAAAGTCAAATTACATGATGAAAAAGTTTACTTCTATGAACTAAAAAAAGTGAGTGACAGGAACAACATCAAACAACCTGAAATTTCGTGAGAAAAATAAGTGCAATTTAACAATATTCTGCCTCAGTTTATCACATATACATGTACAGTCGTCAAAAAAATTATTACACCACTCTTGTTTTCTTCAATTTCTTGTTCATTTTAATGCCTGGTCCAACTAAAGGTCCATGTGTTTGGACAAATATAATGATAACAACAAAAATAGCTCATAGTAGTTTAATTTCAGAGCTGATATCTATCCATTTAACATGTTTTCTTGATAAAAACCAAAATCACTTCAGTTCTTCCATAATATCTATGTCATTGTACTGACAAAAACAGTGCTTTCAGACATTCCATGTTTTCTTTTCTGTCTGTTTTAGTCACATGACACACACAGGAGTTAGGACTGGATTACGTAACTATTGTTTTTGATGACCTTTGATGGTCTAATAATTTTTTCCGTGACTGTATATTACAACTTACAGATCACAGTGGATCTACAAATACACAAAACATTTAATAACAGGCAGAATATTGTTAAAATTACACTTATTTTTCTTAAGAAAGTCCAGGTTTTTCACATTTTATTGTGACAGGACAGTTTGTAAATGTAAATATTTTCATGTAATTTGACCTTTTTTTTTACACTCAAATTTGGAATTGTCATTATTTATAGATTATAATGATAGTATTATATTACAGATCAGATTAGTCTGTATGTGGAAACTGAACTAAAATGATTATTATTATCGTCAGTGGAATTTTTGCTTTTCAGTTTCATCCTGGGTCGTATGTTTGACACCCCTGATCTAAACAGTTATAAGACCATATGATGACTATTCCATCCATTATACTTCTATTTAACCTCCAAATACACAAAACATTTAATAACAGGCAGAATATTGTTAAAATTGCACTTATTTTTCTTAAGAAAGTCCAGGCTTTTCATATTTGTTCAAGTTTTTCGCATTTTATTGTGAAAGGATAGTTTGTAAATGTAAATATCTTCATGCAATTTTATCTTTTTTACACTAAAACAATGAGAAAATTTTGGATTTGTCATTATTTATAGATTATAATGATAGTATTATATTACAGATCAGATTAGTCTGTATGAGGAAACTGAACTAAAATTATTATTATTATCTTCAGTGGAATTTTTGCTTTTCACAGTTTCATCCTAACTGGTTTTGACCCATGGGTCGTATGTTTGACACCCCTGATCTAAACAGTTATAAGACCATATGATGACTATTCCATCCACTATACTTCTATTTAATCCACAAATACACAAAACATTTAATAACAGGCAGAATATTGTTAAAATTACACTTATTTTTCTGAACACATTCCAGGTTGTTCATATTTGTCCAAGTTTTTCACATTTTATTGTGAAAGGATAGTTTGTAAATATTTTTGTGTAATTCTATCAGACTTAATGTAGACTTGCATACTCAATGAAAGTCTAAATACTCGAGTAAAAGTACTTAGTTACCCTCCACTGCTGCATAAATCCATATCTCACTGTGCTTTCTCGTCTCTTTCTCGTCTGTGTCAGAGCCCTGGACAGTAATCACTGCCGTAACCCTGACAACGAGAGGAGGCCCTGGTGTTACACGACTGACTCCAACACCCGCTGGGAATACTGCAACATACCCACCTGTGACAACGCACACGGACCTGAAGGTAGGACGGAAGAACGACGCTACGACAGACAGAGGTTTCAAACAGACGCAGATGAACGTCAAAGAGTCCAATTAACAACCAAACATCAAACAAAAAAAACAACAACATATTTAACAATAAATAAATAAATAAATACATCAGAGAGTTCAGTCTATTTTAAAGAATTCGTTATTGCCAGGGTGCTAGTGCTTTTTTATATATTTATTTTATATATTTTTTAAATTCCATCAGGAAGAATTTAAAATTTGCGTGTTTTGGTATATTTAGTTTTGTGTATATGAAATTTTCCAAATAAAATGATCAAATTTACAACAAATTCTAAATTACGAATGTCAAGTTCAAAATATGTAATGACATTTTGAGATGTTATAGTTATTTTTTCATTACTTTTAGATGTGATATATTTTTCGTCTTTCGTCTTTTCTCTCTTTCCATAAACTGATGCTACGACATAAATCTCATCCATCATTTCCTGGATTCCTGCGTCTTGTTGCAGATGAGCCCGTTATCCCCCCAGAGGAGGAGGACTGTTACGAAGGGGACGGGACCAGTTACCGTGGCGTCACATCCGAGACCATCAGCGGGAAGAAATGCCAGGCCTGGAGCTCCATGACCCCCCACAACCACAGAAAGACCCCCCAGAACTTCCCCAACGCGTGAGTCCAGCACTTTTTTGTGAAAGTGGAAAATCATTCCTTGAACAGAGATGGAGGTAGATAAGACCACACCCCCTATAGGTCTATAAGTCCATGCCCCCTACAGGTATGTAAGTCCACACCCCCTATAGGTTTATAAGTCCACGCCCCCTACAGGTCTATAAGTCCACGCCCCCTACAGGTCTGTAAGTCCACGCCCCCTACAGGTCTGTAAGTCCAATCCCCCATAGGTCTATAAGTCCACGCCCCCTACAGGTCTGTAAGTCCACGCCCCCTTCAGGTCTGTAAGTCCACGCCCCCTACAGGTCTGTAAGTCCAATCCCCCATAGGTCTATAAGTCCACGCCCCCTACAGGTATGTAAGTCCACACCCCCTATAGGTCTATAAGTCCACGCCCCCTATAGATCTATAAGTCCATGCCCCCTACACGTCTGTAAGTCCACGCCCCCTACAGGTCTGTAAGTCCACGCCCCCTACAGGTCTGTAAGTCCACGCCCCCTACAGGTCTGTAAGTCCACGCCACCTACTGGTCTGTAAGTCCACACCCCCTATAGGTCTGTAAGTCCACGCCCCCTATAGGTCTATAAGTCCACGCCCCCTACAGGTCTGTAAGTCCACGCCCCCTGTAGGTCTATAAGTCCACGCCCCCTACAGGTCTATAAGTCCATGCCCCCTACAGGTCTGTAAGTCCACACCCCCTATAGGTCTATAAGTCCACGCCCCCTACAGGTCTGTAAGTCCACGCCCCCTACAGGTCTGTAAGTCCAATCCCCCATAGGTCTATAAGTCCACGCCCCCTACAGGTATGTAAGTCCACGCTGTCTTCAGGTATGTAAGTCCACACCCCCTATAGGTCTATAGGTCCACGCCCCCTACAGGTATGTAAGTCCACACCCCCTGTAGGTCTATAAGTCCACGCCCCCTATAGATCTATAAGTCCATGCCCCCTACAGGTCTGTAAGTCCACGCCCCCTACAGGTCTGTAAGTCCACGCCACCTACTGGTCTGTAAGTCCACACCCCCTATAGGTCTGTAAGTCCACGCCCCCTATAGGTCTATAAGTCCACGCCCCCTACAGGTCTGTAAGTTCACGCCCCCTACTGGTCTGTAAGTCCAAGCCCCCTGTAGGTCTATAAGTCCACGCCCCCTACAGGTCTATAAGTCCACGCCCCCTACAGGTCTGTAAGTCCACACCCCCTATAGGTCTATAAGTCCACGCCCCCTACAGGTCTGTAAATCCAATCCCCCATAGGTCTATAGGTCCACGCCCCCTACAGGTATGTAAGTCCGCACCCCCTATAGGTCTATAAGTCCACGCTCCCTACAGGTCTATAAGTCCACGCCCCCTACAGGTCTATAAATCCACGCCCCCTACAGGTCTATAAGTCCACGCCCCCTACAGGTCTATAAATCCACGCCCCCTACAGGTCTATAAGTCCACGCCCCCTACAGGTGGATAAGACCACGCCCCCTACAGGTCTATAAGTCCACGGCCCCTACAGGTTTACAAGTCCACGCCCCCTTCAGGTCTATAAGTCCACGGCCCCTACAGGTTTACAAGTCCACGCCCCCTACAGGTCTATAAGTCCACGGCCCCTACAGGTTTACAAGTCCACGCCCCCTACAGGTCTATAAGTCCACGCCCCCTACAGGTCTATAAGTCCACGCCCCCTACAGGTCTATAAGTCCACACCCCCTACAGGTCTATAAGTCCACGCCCCCTACAGGTCTATAAGTCCACGCCCCCTACAGGTCTATAAGTCCACACCCCCTACAGGTCTATAAGTCCACGCCCCCTACAGGTCTATAAGTCCACGCCCCCTACAGGTATGTAAGTCCACGCTGTCTTCAGGTATGTAAGTCCACACCCCCTATAGGTCTATAGGTCCACGCCCCCTACAGGTATGTAAGTCCACACCCCCTGTAGGTCTATAAGTCCACGCCCCCTATAGATCTATAAGTCCATGCCCCCTACAGGTCTGTAAGTCCACGCCCCCTACAGGTCTGTAAGTCCACGCCACCTACTGGTCTGTAAGTCCACACCCCCTATAGGTCTGTAAGTCCACGCCCCCTATAGGTCTATAAGTCCACGCCCCCTACAGGTCTGTAAGTTCACGCCCCCTACTGGTCTGTAAGTCCACGCCCCCTGTAGGTCTATAAGTCCACGCCCCCTACAGGTCTATAAGTCCACGCCCCCTACAGGTCTGTAAGTCCACACCCCCTATAGGTCTATAAGTCCACGCCCCCTACAGGTCTGTAAATCCAATCCCCCATAGGTCTATAGGTCCACGCCCCCTACAGGTATGTAAGTCCACGCCCCCTATAGGTCTATAAGTCCACGCTCCCTACAGGTCTATAAGTCCACGCCCCCTACAGGTCTATAAATCCACGCCCCCTACAGGTCTATAAGTCCACGCCCCCTACAGGTGGATAAGACCACGCCCCCTACAGGTCTATAAGTCCACGGCCCCTACAGGTTTACAAGTCCACGCCCCCTTCAGGTCTATAAGTCCACGCCCCCTACAAGAAGTTCTCACATTACTGGCTGTATTACATGTAAAATGGCCAAATCCACTCCATTATTGGCAGGTCTTATATTATTGGTTGCTACACACTTCTTCCAGAACAGTAGAGGAGGCTGTCAGAACCTTTGTACAGCACAAACCAAGTGTTGAAATCTAACTAAAATGATTAATACCCCATACTATCACATTTCACAACATCTGAGAATCTAATCCTTCAGGCAGTAAAATACTTTGAACAGATTCAAGCATCCAAGTGTAAAAAAAAAAAATCCAACAACTGAACTTCTAAGTACAGTCTGGTGTTTCCTTCCCAACAGGGACCTCAAGAGAAACCTGTGCAGGAACCCTGATGCAGACCGAGCCCCCTGGTGTTACACTATGGACCCCGCTGTCCGCTGGGAGTACTGTAACCTGGAGAAATGCTCCGCCCCCGCGACCACCCGAGCCCCTAATCCCCAGCCCCCTACCACCGTCACACAGGCCCCCACCGCCAAAGGTACGGCACAGTCTAGTACCACTGGGGGGCTAATATTCAGACTGGGGGGGTTTAACTCAGCTGGTACTAGTCATCAAAATAAAACCATAGGTCACAGGTGTCAAACATGCGGCCCGTGGGCCAAAACCAGCCCCCCACAGAGTCCAACTGGGCCCGTGGGATGAATTTATGAAATTCAAAAATTACACTGAAGATATTAACAATCAAGGATGTTAAAATTATTTTAGTTCAGGTTCCACATACAGACCAGTATGATCTAAAGTGGGTCAGACCAGCAAAATACTATCATAAGAACCTATAAATATTGATAATTCCAAATGTTTCTCTTTGTGTTCGTATGAAAAAGTAAATTTACATGAAAATGTTTACATATACAGGGTGGGGAAGCAAAATTTACAATGAACATTTAGTTGTTTTTTCTCAGCAGGCACTACGTCAATTGTTTTGAAACCAAACATATACTGATGTCATAATCATACCTAACACTATTATCCATACCTTTTCAGAAACTTTTGCCCATATGAGTAATCAGGAAAGCAAACGTCAAAGAGTGTGTGATTTGCTGAATGCACTCGTCACACCAAAGGAGATTTCAAAAATAGTTGGAGTGTCCATAAAGACTGTTTAGAATGGAAAGAAGAGAATGACTATGAGCAAAACTATTACCAGAAAGTCTGGAAGATACTATTAAAGAAGAATGGGAGAAGTTGTCACCCCAATATTTGAGGAACACTTGCGCAAGTTTCAGGAAGCGTGTGAAGGCAGTTATTGAGAAAGAAGGAGGACACATAGAATAAAAACATTTTCTATTATGTCCATTTTCTTGTGGCAAATAAATTCTCATGACTTTCAATAAACTAATTGGTCATACACTGTCTTTCAATCCCTGCCTCAAAATATTGTACATTTTGCTTCCCCACCCTGTAGAAAAAGTGGTGCCAGGTACAACAAACCCCGCCCCTCGCATGTATTGTAGCTTATTTTGGCATCGATCCAGCTGATGTCATCACGTCTATGTGTGTGCTGATGTCATATCAATGGCCTCTATAGATGTGCCAAGTCTGAAGTAAATTGAAACAAAATTGATGTGTTTATAGACATGTGAAACCTCGGCTGTTATAAGTAAATGGAAAAAAAAAAAGATGGAAAAAAAAATTCCCAAAAAATTTGAACTTTGACCTACTTTTCCCAAAATGTAATGACGTTTATTGTGAGTCACTAGCAATTTATAATAACAGAATAACCTATAAGTAATGACAACTCCAAATTTTTGTCTTTGTTTTAGTGTAAAGAAAAAAAACCCATTAAATTATGAAATTACTTCTACAAACTATCCAGACAAAAAAGATGTGAATAACCTGAAAAAACTGAAATTTCGTAAGAAAAATCAGTGCAATTTTAACAATATTCTGCCTCAACTTATCATTTCTCCATGTGCATTATGGATCAGATCTACAAAGACACTAAACACTGAGGAACAGGAAGAAAAGAGTTCAAATTGTGCTGAATTTTCTTTAGACATTTCAGGTTGTTCATATTCGATCAGGTTATTCATATTTTATTGTTACAGGATAGTTTGGAAATGTAAATATTTTCATAATTTAATGTTATTTTTTTGCACTAAAACAGGAAAAAATTTAAGTGGTTGGTTTAAGTTTTTTTTTTTTTGCTTAATTCTAGATTTTTTGCTTAATTCAAGATTTTTTTGCTAAATTTAAGATTTTTTTGCTTAATTGAAGATTTTTTTTACTTAACTGAAGATTTTTTTTGCTTAATTCAAGATATTCTGCTTCATTCAAGATTTTTTGCTAAATTTAAGATTTTTTTGCTTAATTCAGGATTTTTTTTACTTAATTGAAGATTTTTTTTTTGCTTAATTCAACATTTTTTGCTTAATTTGAGATTTTTGGCTAACTTTCATAATTTTGTTGCTTAATTGAAGATGTTTTGCTTAATTGAAGACTTTTTGCTAAATTGAAGATTTTTTTTGCTTAATTGAAGATTTTTTTACTTAATTGAAGATTTTTTGCTTAATTCAAGATTTTTTGCTCAATTCAACATTTTTTTGCTTAATTCAAGATTTTTTTGCTAAATTTAAGATTTTTTTTGCTCAATTAAATTTTTTTTTACTTAATTGAAGATTTTTTTTGCTTAATTGAAGACTTTTTGCTAAATTGAAGATTTTTTTTACTTAATTGAAGATTTTTTTTTACTTAATTGAAGATTTTTTTTTTTGCTTAATTCAACATTTTTTGCTTAATTCAAGATTATCTGTGTAATTCAAGATTTTTTGCTAAATTTAATTTTTTTTTTGCTTAATTCAAGATTTTTTTACTTAATGGAAGATTGTTTTTTTTTACTTTACTGAATTTTTTTTGCTTAATTCAACATTTTTTCCTTAATTCGAGATTTTTTTTTTTTTGTTTTTTTGCTTAATTCAATTCAAGACTGTGGAAGTTTTGACTTTGCAAAAACATCCCACAGACCAGATTGGAACCTTTGGCGGGCCGCATGTTTGAGAGCCCTGGTTTAGATTAGTATGAGCCCTTTAAGTGTCAGCTGGTGGATGTTCTTTCCAGTTCATTTGTCTGTTGTTGCGTCAGATTGTAAGGTTGGGAACGGAGCTACGTATCGAGGCCCGACGTCCATGACCATCGTGGGCGTGACCTGCCAGGCCTGGAGCGCTCAGAGTCCACACCAACACAACAGCTTCACCCCACAAACCCACGCCGACAAGGGTCTGGAGGGAAATGTAAGTGAACGCACCACCACTCTGACGCTTCGTGTGGTTTATGATTGAATTAACGCAGAAAAAAGCAGGTGAAAGTCTGAGCGTTCATCATGAATCATGTGCCCGTCAGAGCTGCAGGAACCCAGATAATGACGTGAACGGACCGTGGTGCTACACCACCGACAGGAACAAGAAATGGGACTACTGTCAGATCCCAGACTGCGGTACGGCAACACTACAAACAACTAACGACTGGTTTTAGATTCACCAGACTGTAATCTGGTCTGGAACTGAAACTGTCAACGATGAAACATGAGAGATGAGAATCCACAACACCATAGAATAGAATAGAATAGAATAGAGTAGAGTAGAGTAGAGTAGAGTAGAGTAGAAGAGAAGAGAATAGAAGAGAGTAGAGTAGAGTAGAAGAGAATAGAAGAGAATAGAACAGAGTAGAATAGAATAGAATAGAATAGAATAGAATAGAATAGAATAGAATAGATGTTGTTTTTAAAGTACTTTATAAAGAAAGTTGGCCTGTACAATGACAATAAAGATTTATCTTATCTCATCTTATTTATCTCACCTTATCTGATCTTATCTTATTTTATCTCACCTTATCTGATCTTATCCCACCTTATTTTATCTTATCTTATTTTATCTTATCTTATCTCACCTTATCTTATTTTATCTCACCTTATCTTATCTTATCTCATCTCATCTTATCTTATCTTATCTTATCTTATCTTATCTTATCTTATCTTATCTTATCTTATCTTATCTTATCTTATCTTATCTTATCTTATCTTATCTTATCTCACCTTATCTTATCTCATCTTATCTCCCCTTATCTTATCCTATCTTATCTTACCTTACCTTATTGTATCTCATCTTATCTCACCTTATCTTATCTGATCTTATTTTATCTCACCTTATCTTATCTCATCTCATCTCATCTTATCTTACCTTATCCTATCCTATCTTATCTTACCTTACCTTATCGTCAGCAAACACTTGATGTGCCACAAAGACCCAAAATATCACAAAATACTGAGAAACATCGGCAATATATATATAAAAAAAAATACTTAGATAAAATATTAAATATACAAATACTGTGAATTACTTGTGTGCATGTAGGAGGCTCAGATGATAAAAGCACCTACAGACCTGCCTGTATGTATGTATTTGTGACTGAACTTCATCCTCAGCTGGAATGAACTGTGGGACCCCCGTCACCAAACCCAAGCGCTGTTTCGGACGCATCGTAGGAGGATGTGTGTCCAAACCCCACTCATGGCCCTGGCAAATCAGCCTCCGCACCAAGTGAGTAGTATTAGTGAAATATAAGAAAAGAAATGAAACACTGAAAAATAGAAATACACTATATGGACAAAAGTAATGGGACACGTTGAATTCAGATGTTTCTGGGATACAAAACAGTAATGACTAATGTCAGAATATAGTTTTATATTGGGATAAATATCATTGCATTGGTTAGTTTGGTTTAAATTATCTTTGTTTTCTTATTTATTATTTATTGTGTTTATTTATTATAATATTGTCCTCTGTATTTTGTGTTTTCACGTGCTTTCCTGCATTTAATTCACTGATTGTGTAGATGTCCCTAAAAGCTCAGATTTAAATTGAGGATTATTATATCAAAAACAGAGAAAACTGAAGAAAATATGACTTTTTCAGCAAATATATCATTAACTGCATATAAACCCACCGTCATTGATCCAACTCTATGGGTTTTACTGGTGAATCAGTGTTGTAGAAGATGACATTTGTTTATTGGTTTTGTGCTTTTTTGACAATTTCGTTGATTATTTCATCAATTTTTTGTTAATTTTGTGCATTATTTTGTTGTTAAATCTTCTTAATTGTATTCTCTTTCCTTCATTTTATGTTCATGCTTTTAATTATTTGGTTCATTTTGTCAATAATTTAGTTTATTTTCTTTATAATGTTCATTTTCTTAATAATTTTTGCTCGATTTGTTCATCATTTTGTGCTTTGTATTGATTTTTGCAACTTCCAAATGACATTTTCTCTACGTTTAACTTTACCCAAGTGACTTTTTTCGTCAAATCTCTCATTAACTGAACATAAACCCACTGTGTCCATCCACTGTCATTCATCCAACTCCATGGGTTTTACTGGTGAATCAATGTTGTAGAAGATGACAGTGTTTCCATGGTAACTGCGGAGCTTCTGAACGTCCAGATAACAATGACTTAATTTATTTTTTTTTTACATAAGAATAAAGACTGAATGTTTTATTTAACTTTTAAAGTCCTTCAACTGTATATCCTATATTGTCTTTTTTTTTTTTTTTTTAGAGAAAATCAGGTATTTTCCTATATTTAATTCATTGATCATGTAGATGTTCAAAAACAAAAGTAAATTCAAAGATTATTTTATCAAAACAGGGAAAACTGAAGAAAAAGTGACAAAATATCATAAACTAACCATACAACAAGCATCTCCATCCACTGTCATTTGTGACGGTGTTTCCATGGTAACTATGGAGCCTATGAACATCCAAATATGGTCATATCTGATGACCATGAAAAGACGAATAACTGTATTTTACAACAATTACTGGTATGTATTGATAGGATTAGAGGATCAACAGGTATTAAACAGTTAAATCAGGTGGTCAGATGGTTTTGGTTTTTAAGCGTTAACAGATTACTTTTTTTCAAATATTTTACCCATTTTTCCTCAATTTAGAAGGATTTCTTCACTATTATCCCACATTTCAAGGTTTTTTTGGGTCATTTCCCCCTTATTTTTCAAGTATTTTGCTAATTTTATGCTCATTTTACCAGATTTGCACATTTTACCCTATGAATAATTGAGGTAAAACTACATTTTACACCAATTATTGACATGTATTGATAGGATTAGTGGATCAACAGGTATTAAACAGTTTAGATCAGTAGATGGTTTTGGTTTTTGAGGGTTAACAGACTACTTTTTTCAAATATTTTACCCATTTTTCCTCAATTTACAAGGATTTCTTTACTTTTATCTCATATTTCAAGGTTTTTTGGGTCATTTCCCCGTTATTTTTCAAGTATTTTGCTAATTTTATGCTCATTTTTACCAGATTTGTACATTTTATCCTATGAATAACTGAAAACTACATTTAACACCAATTATTGACATATATTGATAGGATTAATGGATCAACAGGTATTAAACAGTTTAGATCAGTAGATGGTTTTGGTTTTTGAGGGTTAACAGACTACTTTTTTTCAAATACTTTACCCATTTTTCCTCAATTTAGAAGGATTTCTTCACTGCTATCCCATATTTCAAGGTTTTTCAGGTCATTTTCCCCTTATTTTTCAAGTATTTTGCTAATTTTATGCTCATTTTACCAGATTCGTACATTTTATCCTATGAATAATTGAGGTAAAACTACATTTTACACCAATTATTGACATCTATTGATAGAATTAGTGGACCATTAGATATTAAACAGTTAAATCAGTAGATGGTTTTGGTCTGTGGTGGATGTTTGGGTCTTTATGGGTTAAAATGACAGATCAGCCTCTTTTGGGTTCACTCTATCCTACCTTAACTCCTCTTGTGTGTGTTTCTTCCAGTACCGGAGCTCATTTCTGTGGTGGAACTTTGATCCACCCTCAGTGGGTTCTTACAGCTGCACACTGTCTGGAGAGGTCAGAAATACCACACAAGTATCAACTCAAGTCCTCCAACCACACAAACACTTCAGAAAGTCTTCATGTATGTGCATTTGTGCAGGTCCAGGAGGCCCAACGCCTACATGGTGGTTCTGGGAATCCACAGAGAACAAGCCAATGAGCTGTCCAAGCAGGTCAGGAGTCTGGAAAAACTGATTCTGGAACCAAACGGAGCTGACATCGCTCTGCTCAAACTGCAGAAGTAAGAACTGGAGGTTCCATCTGCAGCTTTGGAAGAACTAGCAAGACATTTACTGTATTAAAGCTACAGTCAAGTAAAAACTCAGCATTCAAAAGTTTAGTTAAAGGGGTGGGGGAGATATGTAGTATTTATACCTTTAAAATATGGATTAAAACTATCATCAGTTTAGAATAAAGATCTGCGAAGTTCTGCCAAAGATGCAAATGTATTGGATTGGAGAGATATGAAGCGCAGGGGATTAATGTGACCACTAGAGGGAGCAGTGAGTCACTATCTGCCAAGGAGGTTCTGTTGTTGCTGGCATTGGTCTGTCTGTCTGTCTGTCTGTCTGTCTGTGTGCAAGATAACTCAAAAAGTTATGGACAGATTTGGATGAAAATTTCAGGAAATGTTGATACTGGCACAAGGAACAAATGACTAAAGTTTGGTGGTGACCGGGGGGGTGGGGGGGTGGCAGCACTGATCTGCCTTGGGGGAGGTCTGCGCTCTCCGAGTGCTTTTCTAGTTTTATTTATGTATGTATGTATGTATGTATGTATGTATGTATGTATGTATGTATGTATGTATCTATCTATCTATCTATCTATCTATCTATCTATCTATCTATCTATCTATCTATCTATCTATCTATCTATCTATCTATCTATCTATCTATCTGTCTAGACAGGGACAATGCACAACATACATTAGCCTTAAACAGGACAGATGTAGTGTGCCAGGTTGTAGCACTAGTGCTAATTTCCATTTTTATATTCTTAGAGATCATCATGTTAGAACCACATTTCTATGAAAAAAAAGTCACCTCTTCATGAGGTCTGAAAAACAGGCTTTTTTCAGTTTTGTGCATTTTTAAAGACATCAGACTTAATGTCACACAGTAGAAAGTACAGTGATTCCCTCTGAGATACAGTAGATACAGGAGTAAAAGTATAAAACTGCAGTTTATTATAAAACAATGCAAATCATATTTAAAGCAAAACAAAACATGACCAGATTGTGTGCAAAAGTTTTTTATAGTGTCTGAAAGTAAATATGAGTTGAGAGATGGATGCAAGTTTATGTTACAAAAAGCTAAAAAAGACATTAAAAGATGTATTTCTTTTAAAGGAGTTCAACTGTGGAATA